>NC_047072.1:307569-403477 GCF_902459465.1 Asterias rubens
TAATTTCGATCCCATATCATGCTCAATCTTCAAAATTTTACCACCAGAGGATTGCCATGTTTAAGGGCTTTCCTCTCGTACAAAACTTAATGCTCTGACGATTTTTAAGGCGGGGCTAGATGCGACGGCGTGAGCAGGCACCCATTAGAAATTGACGTACACTGTGCGTGTATACAATGTACACAAACACACGGCGCAGTCAGGGAACCCAACCAAAAATAATAGTCATTCAAAAAATAGGCCCGGACAATTAAAAACTTTCAGCAATGCTCTGGAATAACTCTGGAACTAAAAAAGCCAGAGAGATGCAGTTTGTACCTTAGTCATCGTGGCATGTCCCTGCATCCATTTGTTAAAGGTTTAGGGCGACTTGCACACTTCTTGATAGAAAAAAGCTCAAGTAAGCGGGGTTGCTCAGAAACGATTTCAACAACCTCACTATGGGAGTTTTGTGCACAGAGCTGTCGGAGAGAAAAACAAAATGTACAATGGGTAATTTCGATCCCAGTATCATGCTCAAGCTTCAAAATCTTCAAAATTTTACCACCACAGGATTGCCATGTTCAAGGGCTTTCCTCTCGTACAAAACTTAATGCTCTGACGATTTTTAAGGCGGGGCTAGATGCGACGGCGTGAGCAGGCACCCATTAGAAATTGACGTACACTGTGCGTGTATACAATGTACACAAACACACGGCGCAGTCAGGGAACCCAACCAAAAATAATAGTCATTCAAAAAATAGGCCCGGACAATTAAAAACTTTCAGCAATGCTCTGGAATAACTCTGGAACTAAAAAAGCCAGAGAGATGCAGTTTGTACCTTAGTCATCGTGGCATGTCCCTGCATCCATTTGTTAAAGGTTTAGGGCGACTTGCACACTTCTTGATAGAAAAAAGCTCAAGTAAGCGGGGTTGCTCAGAAACGATTTCAACAACCTCCACTATGGGAGTTTTGTGCACAGAGCTGTCGGAGAGAAAAACAAAATGTACAATGGGTAATTTCGATCCCAGTATCATGCTCAAGCTTCAAATCTTCAAAATTTTACCACCACAGGATTGCCATGTTCAAGGGCTTTCCTCTCGTACAAAACTTAATGCTCTGACGATTTTTAAGGCGGGGCTAGATGCGACGGCGTGAGCAGGCACCCATTAGAAATTGACGTACACTGTGCGTGTATACAATGTACACAAACACACGGCGCAGTCAGGGAACCCAACCAAAAATAATAGTCATTCAAAAAATAGGCCCGGACAATTAAAAACTTTCAGCAATGCTCTGGAATAACTCTGGAACTAAAAATGCCACAGAGATGCAGTTTGTACCTTAGTCATCGTGGCATGTCCCTGCATCCATTTGTTAAAGGTTTAGGGCGACTTGCACACTTCTTGATAGAAAAAAGCTCAAGTAAGCGGGGTTGCTCAGAAACGATTTCAACAACCTCCACTATGGGAGTTTTGTGCACAGAGCTGTCGGAGAAAAAAACAAAATGTAAACCGGGTAATTTCGATCCCATATCATGCTCAATCTTCAAAATTTTACCACCAGAGGATTGCCATGTTTAAGGGCTTTCCTCTCGTACAAAACTTAATGCTCTGACGATTTTTAAGGCGGGGCTAGATGCGACGGCGTGAGCAGGCACCCATTAGAAATTGACGTACACTGTGCGTGTATACAATGTACACAAACACACGGCGCAGTCAGGGAACCCAACCAAAAATAATAGTCATTCAAAAAATAGGCCCGGACAATTAAAAACTTTCAGCAATGCTCTGGAATAACTCTGGAACTAAAAAAGCCAGAGAGATGCAGTTTGTACCTTAGTCATTCTGGCATGTCCCTGCATCCATTTGTTAAAGGTTTAGGGCGACTTGCACACTTCTTGATAGAAAAAAGCTCAATTAAGCGGGGTTGCTCAGAAACGATTTCAACAACCTTCACTATGGGAGTTTTGTGCACAGAGCTGTCGGAGAGAAAAACAAAATGTACAATGGGTAATTTCGGTCCCAGTATCATGCTCAAGCTTCAAATCTTCAAAATTTTACCACCACAGGATTGCCATGTTCAAGGGCTTTCCTCTCGTACAAAACTTAATGCTCTGACGATTTTTAAGGCGGGGCTAGATGCGACGGCGTGAGCAGGCACCCATTAGAAATTGACGTACACTGTGCGTGTATACAATGTACACAAACACACGGCGCAGTCAGGGAACCCAACCAAAAATAATAGTCATTCAAAAATAGGCCCGGACAATTAAAAACTTTCAGCAATGCTCTGGAATAACTCTGGAACTAAAAATGCCACAGAGATGCAGTTTGTACCTTAGTCATCGTGGCATGTCCCTGCATCCATTTGTTAAAGGTTTAGGGCGACTTGCACACTTCTTGATAGAAAAAAGCTCAAGTAAGCGGGGTTGCTCAGAAACGATTTCAACAACCTCCACTATGGGAGTTTTGTGCACAGAGCATGTCGGAGAAAAAAACAAAATGTAAACCGGGTAATTTCGATCCCATATCATGCTCAATCTTCAAAATTTTACCACCAGAGGATTGCCATGTTTAAGGGCTTTCCTCTCGTACAAAACTTAATGCTCTGACGATTTTTAAGGCGGGGCTAGATGCGACGGCGTGAGCAGGCACCCATTAGAAATTGACGTACACTGTGCGTGTATACAATGTACACAAACACACGGCGCAGTCAGGGAACCCAACCAAAAATAATAGTCATTCAAAAAATAGGCCCGGACAATTAAAAACTTTCAGCAATGCTCTGGAATAACTCTGGAACTAAAAAAGCCAGAGAGATGCAGTTTGTACCTTAGTCATCGTGGCATGTCCCTGCATCCATTTGTTAAAGGTTTAGGGCGACTTGCACACTTCTTGATAGAAAAAAGCTCAAGTAAGCGGGGTTGCTCAGAAACGATTTCAACAACCTCCACTATGGGAGTTTTGTGCACAGAGCTGTCGGAGAGAAAAACAAAATGTACAACGGGTAATTTCGATCCCAGTATCATGCTCAATCTTCAAAATTTTACCACCACAGGATTGCCATGTTCAAGGGCTTTCCTCTCGTACAAAACTTAATGCTCTGACGATTTTTAAGGCGGGGCTAGATGCGACGGCGTGAGCAGGCACCCATTAGAAATTGACGTACACTGTGCGTGTATACAATGTACACAAACACACGGCGCAGTCAGGGAACCCAACCAAAAATAATAGTCATTCAAAAATAGGCCCGGACAATTAAAAACTTTCAGCAATGCTCTGGAATAACTCTGGAACTAAAAATGCCACAGAGATGCAGTTTGTACCTTAGTCATCGTGGCATGTCCCTGCATCCATTTGTTAAAGGTTTAGGGCGACTTGCACACTTCTTGATAGAAAAAAGCTCAAGTAAGCGGGGTTGCTCAGAAACGATTTCAACAACCTCCACTATGGGAGTTTTGTGCACAGAGCTGTCGGAGAAAAAAACAAAATGTAAACCGGGTAATTTCGATCCCATATCATGCTCAATCTTCAAAATTTTACCACCAGAGGATTGCCATGTTTAAGGGCTTTCCTCTCGTACAAAACTTAATGCTCTGACGATTTTTAAGGCGGGGCTAGATGCGACGGCGTGAGCAGGCACCCATTAGAAATTGACGTACACTGTGCGTGTATACAATGTACACAAACACACGGCGCAGTCAGGGAACCCAACCAAAAATAATAGTCATTCAAAAAATAGGCCCGGACAATTAAAAACTTTCAGCAATGCTCTGGAATAACTCTGGAACTAAAAAAGCCAGAGAGATGCAGTTTGTACCTTAGTCATTCTGGCATGTCCCTGCATCCATTTGTTAAAGGTTTAGGGCGACTTGCACACTTCTTGATAGAAAAAAGCTCAATTAAGCGGGGTTGCTCAGAAACGATTTCAACAACCTTCACTATGGGAGTTTTGTGCACAGAGCTGTCGGAGAGAAAAACAAAATGTACAATGGGTAATTTCGGTCCCAGTATCATGCTCAAGCTTCAAATCTTCAAAATTTTACCACCACAGGATTGCCATGTTCAAGGGCTTTCCTCTCGTACAAAACTTAATGCTCTGACGATTTTTAAGGCGGGGCTAGATGCGACGGCGTGAGCAGGCACCCATTAGAAATTGACGTACACTGTGCGTGTATACAATGTACACAAACACACGGCGCAGTCAGGGAACCCAACCAAAAATAATAGTCATTCAAAAAATAGGCCCGGACAATTAAAAACTTTCAGCAATGCTCTGGAATAACTCTGGAACTAAAAATGCCACAGAGATGCAGTTTGTACCTTAGTCATCGTGGCATGTCCCTGCATCCATTTGTTAAAGGTTTAGGGCGACTTGCACACTTCTTGATAGAAAAAAGCTCAAGTAAGCGGGGTTGCTCAGAAACGATTTCAACAACCTCCACTATGGGAGTTTTGTGCACAGAGCAGTCGGAGAAAAAAACAAAATGTAAACCGGGTAATTTCGATCCCATATCATGCTCAATCTTCAAAATTTTACCACCAGAGGATTGCCATGTTTAAGGGCTTTCCTCTCGTACAAAACTTAATGCTCTGACGATTTTTAAGGCGGGGCTAGATGCGACGGCGTGAGCAGGCACCCATTAGAAATTGACGTACACTGTGCGTGTATACAATGTACACAAACACACGGCGCAGTCAGGGAACCCAACCAAAAATAATAGTCATTCAAAAAATAGGCCCGGACAATTAAAAACTTTCAGCAATGCTCTGGAATAACTCTGGAACTAAAAAAGCCAGAGAGATGCAGTTTGTACCTTAGTCATCGTGGCATGTCCCTGCATCCATTTGTTAAAGGTTTAGGGCGACTTGCACACTTCTTGATAGAAAAAAGCTCAAGTAAGCGGGGTTGCTCAGAAACGATTTCAACAACCTCCACTATGGGAGTTTTGTGCACAGAGCTGTCGGAGAGAAAAACAAAATGTACAACGGGTAATTTCGATCCCAGTATCATGCTCAATCTTCAAAATTTTACCACCACAGGATTGCCATGTTCAAGGGCTTTCCTCTCGTACAAAACTTAATGCTCTGACGATTTTAAGGCGGGGCTAGATGCGACGGCGTGAGCAGGCACCCATTAGAAATTGACGTACACTGTGCGTGTATACAATGTACACAAACACACGGCGCAGTCAGGGAACCCAACCAAAAATAATAGTCATTCAAAAATAGGCCCGGACAATTAAAAACTTTCAGCAATGCTCTGGAATAACTCTGGAACTAAAAATGCCAGAGAGATGCAGTTTGTACCTTAGTCATCGTGGCATGTCCCTGCATCCATTTGTTAAAGGTTTAGGGCGACTTGCACACTTCTTGGTAGAAAAAAGCTCAAGTAAGCGGGGTTGCTCAGAAACGATTTCAACAACCTCCACTATGGGAGTTTTGTGCACAGAGCTGTCGGAGAGAAAAACAAAATGTACAACGGGTAATTTCGATCCCAGTATCATGCTCAATCTTCAAAATTTTACCACCACAGGATTGCCATGTTCAAGGGCTTTCCTCTCGTACAAAACTTAATGCTCTGACGATTTTTAAGGCGGGGCTAGATGCGACGGCGTGAGCAGGCACCCATTAGAAATTGACGTACACTGTGCGTGTATACAATGTACACAAACACACGGCGCAGTCAGGGAATCCCTACCAAAAATAATAGGTCATTCAAAAATAGGCCCGGACAATTAAAAACTTTCAGCAATGCTCTGGAATAACTCTGGAACTAAAAATGCCACAGAGATGCAGTTTGTACCTTAGTCATCGTGGCATGTCCCTGCATCCATTTGTTAAAGGTTTAGGGCGACTTGCACACTTCTTGATAGAAAAAAGCTCAAGTAAGCGGGGTTGCTCAGAAACGATTTCAACAACCTCCACTATGGGAGTTTTGTGCACAGAGCATGTCGGAGAAAAAAACAAAATGTAAACCGGGTAATTTCGATCCCATATCATGCTCAATCTTCAAAATTTTACCACCAGAGGATTGCCATGTTTAAGGGCTTTCCTCTCGTACAAAACTTAATGCTCTGACGATTTTTAAGGCGGGGCTAGATGCGACGGCGTGAGCAGGCACCCATTAGAAATTGACGTACACTGTGCGTGTATACAATGTACACAAACACACGGCGCAGTCAGGGAACCCAACCAAAAATAATAGTCATTCAAAAAATAGGCCCGGACAATTAAAAACTTTCAGCAATGCTCTGGAATAACTCTGGAACTAAAAAAGCCAGAGAGATGCAGTTTGTACCTTAGTCATTCTGGCATGTCCCTGCATCCATTTGTTAAAGGTTTAGGGCGACTTGCACACTTCTTGATAGAAAAAAAGCTCAATTAAGCGGGGTTGCTCAGAAACGATTTCAACAACCTTCACTATGGGAGTTTTGTGCACAGAGCTGTCGGAGAGAAAAACAAAATGTACAATGGGTAATTTCGGTCCCAGTATCATGCTCAAGCTTCAAAATCTTCAAAATTTTACCACCACAGGATTGCCATGTTCAAGGGCTTTCCTCTCGTACAAAACTTAATGCTCTGACGATTTTTAAGGGCGGGGCTAGATGCGACGGCGTGAGCAGGCACCCAATAGAAATTGACGTACACTGTGCGTGTATACAATGTACACAAACACACGGCGCAGTCAGGGAACCCAACCAAAAATAATAGTCATTCAAAAAATAGGCCCGGACAATTAAAAACTTTCAGCAATGCTCTGGAATAACTCTGGAACTAAAAATGCCACAGAGATGCAGTTTGTACCTTAGTCATTCTGGCATGTCCCTGCATCCATTTGTTAAAGGTTTAGGGCGACTTGCACACTTCTTGATAGAAAAAAAGCTCAATTAAGCGGGGTTGCTCAGAAACGATTTCAACAACCTTCACTATGGGAGTTTTGTGCACAGAGCTGTCGGAGAGAAAAACAAAATGTACAATGGGTAATTTCGGTCCCAGTATCATGCTCAAGCTTCAAAATCTTCAAAATTTTACCACCACAGGATTGCCATGTTCAAGGGCTTTCCTCTCGTACAAAACTTAATGCTCTGACGATTTTTAAGGCGGGGCTAGATGCGACGGCGTGAGCAGGCACCCATTAGAAATTGACGTACACTGTGCGTGTATACAATGTACACAAACACACGGCGCAGTCAGGGAACCCAACCAAAAATAATAGTCATTCAAAATATAGGCCCGGACAATTAAAAACTTTCAGCAATGCTCTGGAATAACTCTGGAACTAAAAATGCCACAGAGATGCAGTTTGTACCTTAGTCATCGTGGCATGTCCCTGCATCCATTTGTTAAGGTTTAGGGCGACTTGCACACTTCTTGATAGAAAAAAGCTCAAGTAAGCGGGTTGCTCAGAAACGATTTCAACAACCTCCACTATGGGAGTTTTGTGCACAGAGCAGTCGGAGAAAAAAACAAAATGTAAACCGGGTAATTTCGATCCCATATCATGCTCAATCTTCAAAATTTTACCACCAGAGGATTGCCATGTTTAAGGGCTTTCCTCTCGTACAAAACTTAATGCTCTGACGATTTTTAAGGCGGGGCTAGATGCGACGGCGTGAGCAGGCACCCATTAGAAATTGACGTACACTGTGCGTGTATAGAATGTCACAAACACACGGCGCAGTCAGGGAACCCAACCAAAAATAAAAGTCATTCAAAATATAGGCCCGGACAATTAAAAATGTTCATCAATGTTCTGGAATAACTCTCGAACTAAAAATGCCACAGAGATGCAGTTTGTACCTTAGTCATCGTGGCATGTCCCTGCATCCATTTGTTAAAGGTTTAGGGCGACTTGCACACTTCTTGATAGAAAAAAGCTCAAGTAAGCGGGGTTGCTCAGAAACGATTTCAACAAACTCCACTATGGGAGTTTTGTGCACAGAGCAGTCGGAGAAAAAAACAAAATGTAAACCGGGTAATTTCGATCCCATATCATGCTCAATCTTCCAAATTTTACCACCAGAGGATTTCCATGTTCAAGGGTTTCCTCTCGAACACAACATAATGCTCTGACGTATTTTAAGGCGGGGCTAGATGCGACGGCGTGAGCAGGCACCCATTAGAAATTGACGTACACTGTGCGTGTATACAATGTACACAAACACACGGCGCAGTCAGGGAACCCAACCAAAAATAATAGTCATTCAAAAAATAGGCCCGGACAATTAAAAACTTTCAGCAATGCTCTGGAATAACTCTGGAACTAAAAAAGCCAGAGAGATGCAGTTTGTACCTTAGTCATTCTGGCATGTCCCTGCATCCATTTGTTAAAGGTTTAGGGCGACTTGCACACTTCTTGATAGAAAAAAGCTCAATTAAGCGGGGTTGCTCAGAAACGATTTCAACAACCTTCACTATGGGAGTTTTGTGCACAGAGCTGTCGGAGAAAAAAACAAAATGTACAATGGGTAATTTCGGTCCCAGTATCATGCTCAAGCTTCAAAATCTTCAAAATTTTACCACCACAGGATTGCCATGTTCAAGGGCTTTCCTCTCGTACAAAACTTAATGCTCTGACGATTTTTAAGGCGGGGCTAGATGCGACGGCGTGAGCAGGCACCCATTAGAAATTGACGTACACTGTGCGTGTATACAATGTACACAAACACACGGCGCAGTCAGGGAACCCAACAAAAAATAATAGTCATTCAAAAAATAGGCCCGGACAATTAAAAACTTTCAGCAATGCTCTGGAATAACTCTGGAACTAAAAAAGCCAGAGAGATGCAGTTTGTACCTTAGTCATCGTGGCATGTCCCTGCATCCATTTGTTAAAGGTTTAGGGCGACTTGCACACTTCTTGATAGAAAAAAGCTCAAGTAAGCGGGGTTGCTCAGAAACGATTTCAACAACCTCCACTATGGGAGTTTTGTGCACAGAGCTGTCGGAGAGAAAAACAAAATGTACAATGGGTAATTTCGGTCCCAGTATCATGCTCAAGCTTCAAAATCTTCAAAATTTTACCACCACAGGATTGCCATGTTCAAGGGCTTTCCTCTCGTACAAAACTTAATGCTCTGACGATTTTTAAGGCGGGGCTAGATGCGACGGCGTGAGCAGGCACCCATTAGAAATTGACGTACACTGTGCGTGTATAGAATGTACACAAACACACGCGCGGTCAGTGAACCCAACCAAAAATAATAGTCATTCAAAATATAGGCCCGGACAGTTAAAAATTTACATCAATGCTCTGGAATAACTCTGGAACTAAAAATGCCACAGAGATGCAGTTTGTACCTTAGTCATCGTGGCATGTCCCTGCATCCATTTGTTAAAGGTTTAGGGCGACTTGCACACTTCTTGATAGAAAAAAGCTCAAGTGAGCGGGGTTGCTCAGAAACGATTTCAACAAACTCCACTATGGGAGTTTTGTGCACAGAGCAGTCGGAGAAAAAAACAAAATGTAAACCGGGTAATTTCGATCCCATATCATGCTCAATCTTCCAAATTTTACCACCAGAGGATTGCCATGTTCAAGGGCTTTCCTCTCGAACACAACATAATGCTCTGACGTATTTTAAGGCGGGGCTAGATGCGACGGCGTGAGCAGGCACCCATTAGAAATTGACGTACACTGTGCGTGTATACAATGTACACAAACACACGGCGCAGTCAGGGAACCCAACCAAAAATAATAGTCATTCAAAAAATAGGCCCGGACAATTAAAAACTTTCATCAATGCTCTGGAATAACTCTGGAACTAAAAAAGCCAGAGAGATGCAGTTTGTACCTTAGTCATTCTGGCATGTCCCTGCATCCATTTGTTAAAGGTTTAGGGCGACTTGCACACTTCTTGATAGAAAAAAGCTCAATTAAGCGGGGTTGCTCAGAAACGATTTCAACAACCTTCACTATGGGAGTTTTGTGCACAGTGCTGTCGGAGAGAAAAACAAAATGTACAATGGGTAATTTCGGTCCCAGTATCATGCTCAAGCTTCAAAATCTTCAAAATTTTACCACCACAGGATTGCCATGTTCAAGGGCTTTCCTCTCGTACAAAACTTAATGCTCTGACGATTTTTAAGGCGGGGCTAGATGCGACGGCGTGAGCAGGCACCCATTAGAAATTGACGTACACTGTGCGTGTATACAATGTACACAAACACACGGCGCAGTCAGGGAACCCAACCAAAAATAATAGTCATTCAAAAAATAGGCCCGGACAATTAAAAACTTTCAGCAATGCTCTGGAATAACTCTGGAACTAAAAAAGCCAGAGAGATGCAGTTTGTACCTTAGTCATCGTGGCATGTCCCGGCATCTATTTGTTAAAGGTTTAGGGCGACTTGCACACTTCTTGATACAAAAAACCTCAAGTAGGCGGGGTTGCTCAGAAACGATTTCAACAACCTCCACTATGGGAGTTTTGTGCACAGAGCTGTCGGAGAGAAAAACAAAATGTACAACGGGTAATTTCGATCCCAGTATCATGCTCAATCTTCAAAATTTTACCACCACAGGATTGCCATGTTCAAGGGCTTCCCTCTCGTACAAAACTTAATGCTCTGACGATTTTTAAGGCGGGGCCAGATGCGACGGCGAGAGCAGGCACACATTAGAAATTGACGTACACTGTGCATGTATACAACGTATACAAAGACACGGCGCAGTCAGGATTCCAACCAACAATAGGGGGGTCATTCCAAAAATAGGCCCGGAAAATTAAAAACTTTCAGCAATGCTCTGGAATAACTCTGGACCAAAAAATGCTAGGGAGATGCAGTTTGTACCTTAGTCATCCTGGCATGTTCCTGCGTCCATTTTTTTAAGGTTTAGGGCGACTTGCACACTTCTTGATAGAAAAAAGCTCAAGTAGGCGGGGTTGCTCAGAAACGATTTCAACAACCTCCACTATGGGAGTTTTGTGCACAGAGCTGTCGGAGAGAAAAACAAAATGTACAATGGGTAATTTCGATCCCAGTATCATGCTCAATCTTCAAAATTTTACCACCACAGGATTGCCATGTTCAAGGGCTTCCCTCTCGTACAAAACTTAATGCTCTGACAATTTTTAAGGCGGGGCTAGATGCGACGGCGTGAGCAGGCACCCAATAGAAATTGACGTACACTGTGCGTGTATACAACGTATACAAAGACACGGCGCAGTCAGGATTCCAACCATTAATAAGGGGGTCATTCAAAAAATAGGCCCGTACAATTAAAAACTTTCACCAACGCTCTGGAATAACTCTGGAACAAAAAATGCTAGGGAGATGCAGTCTGTACCTTAGTCATCCTGGCATGTGCCTGGGTCCATTTTTTAAAGGTTTAGGGCGACTTGCACACTTCTTGATAGAAAAAAGCTCAAGTAGGCGGGGTTGCTCAGAAACGATTTCAACAACCTCCACTATGGGAGTTTTGTGCACAGAGCTGTCGGAGAGAAAAACAAAATGTACAACGGGTAATTTCGATCCCAGTTTCATGCTCAATCTTCAAAATTTTACCACCACAGGATTGCCATGTTCAAGGGCTTTTCCTCTCGTACAAAAGTTAATGGTCTGACGATTTTTAAGGCGGGGCCAGATGCGACGGCGCGAGCAGGCACCAATTAGAAATTGACGTACACTGTGCGTGTATACAACGTATACAAAGACACGGCGCAGTCAGGATTCCCACCAACAGTAAGGGGGTCATTCAAAAAATAGGCCCGGACAATTAAAACTTTCAGCAACGCTCTGGAACAACTCTGGAACAAAAAATGCTAGGGAGATGCAGTTTGTACCTTAGTCATCGTGGCATGTTCCTGCGTCCATTTTTTAAAGGTTTAGGGCGACTTGCACACTTCTTGATAGAAAAAAGCTCAAGTAGGCGGGGTTGCTCAGAAACGATTTCAACAACCTCCACTATGGGAGTTTTGTGCACAGAGCTGTCGGAGAGAAAAACCAAATGTACAACGGGTAATTTCGATTCCAGTATCAGGGAAACGACTCCCTCTAACGTAAAAAAAAAAAAACATAGTTTTTGAGAAAGAGGTAATTTCTCACTAAAATATTAAAAGACTTCTAGCAACAAGTCTTTCATTCCTATCTGAAAGCACACAAATTCGTCCAACAAAGGTGTTTTTTCTTTCATCATTTTCTCGCAACTTTTATGACCGAGTGAGCCCAAATTTTCACAGGCTTGTTATTTTATGCTTATGATGGGATACACTAATTGAGAACACTGGTCTTTGACAGTTACCAAACGTGTTACAGTGCATTTAAGTAAAACTATTTTCTTTGAGGAAAACATAAAATTAGCTGTTGTAAATAATCTGAAATGACTCTATTATTTGTAAGTAAAGATATTTTTTTTGAATGAAGAAAAATACAAAAGAACCTTTGAGATTGACCGCAAGGAGTATATTTCTGCCATTAGAGAGGTTTCACAGAGTTGCGGATACGAATTACGCATACAGATATCGAACCGTATGCGTTCGCGCGTCAAGCAGCGAGCTGTGTAGTTTTGTTTCGCAAAATTCGGACGAATACCCTCAACTTGAGGCTCAAGAGGGCGCTGTTAACCAAATGGCTGCACCCATGGACAATCGCCATTTTTCTTTTTCTGAAGCATGGTGGTTGTTAACAAATGTCCAACTACAATGTACATCCATATATGATACCTCTAGACATGGTGAAAACCTGGTACAAACAAACAATCCGCAACAAAAACATGAACACAAATATACTCGTTGTTTACTTACGTGTATGACGACAAATTCCCGTTTTGAGCGACTATTCTAACTTGTGTACAATGGTCATACGTCACATGGACCTCAAAAAGTGATGACGTTATGACGTATCCGTTCACGTAAGAGTATCGGTGACTCTGCGAAACCTCTCTACTGAGAAAATGGCGCTGAGCCATCTTAAACACAGGTCACTCACAGTTCACTTCGCCTTTGTAAGGGGGCATTTGAAAAGAAATACCGATAGGGATTCGAACCCATGGTCCGGTTATGTGTGTAAGTAGAATGGTCTAGTTATAACGAACACCGTTATATAACACCAATGGGTTGCCCTACACATCAACAAGAAAAGAGAAAGAAACTGAGAACGGGTGGTGACTGTAGAATGTCTTAGCATGAAAGACTTCTTGTTATGCAAATAAGGAGATCTTGGCACGGGTTTCGAAGCCCTCGTTGTAGCCGATACAGCGCGGCATTACTGGACGTGTCGCGCCTGGAGGATGGCCGTATCTCTCAGCTTACCTTAGGGAATTGGACGTCGCATTTTTCCTGATGAACTTTACTTGCAACCTTGTCGAAATTGTTGCGTTTTCTGATGAACGAAAAATGTCGAAAAATGTGTCGAAATTCTCACCAGAGTAGTCATGTGCATTCAGAACTATGTTATCTAAACTGTTGCAAGTTTAAAATGGTGATATTCTAAACAGCGTGGTCATTTTGAAGTATGAGGCGTACAACAGCACACACGAATTTGCACGATGTGTTTTTGTTGTCACATGGCTGAATGTTTTTACTAAAAACTGCAGTGTTCAACACATACTTCACTGTTGAACACTTCACTGCATACTTTTATAGTGAAATTCCTCGAAGTTCTCTAGTTCCGACTTTTTAATGCAAAATGAACTTCGGTGTTTGAGCCCAGGTAGCTGTAGAGAGCTTCCCTTGAGTCGCCGTGGAATGGGGCGTGAACCTCCATGGCCGAAGCCGATTGAACACATCGAGCCATCGACAAAAATAAGGTAGGCCTAAGGCTCTGTGACATAATTGTTTCCGTCTATAAAATAAATTTAGTTCAACAAATAAGTTCCATGGACACTATAACCAAGTGGATGGGGGTCTCGTGTTCAATGGTGAATGGGTGGGGGGGGGGGGCAGGGGCAGAGCAGAATGGTTAATTCCACAGATGCACAAACTGTGTTAAAACACAAAAGAAGGCCAGCCAATTTATGTTAAGTTTTCCTTGTCCAATTTGTCTTCTCAAAACTTGTTTATTTGTTTTCTTTTCTTGTATATTTGTTTTTCATTTAAATTTAAATAAACACACCAAAGAGATACATGACACCTTAAAAAAAACGGAGAAGGCTCACAATTGAAATTTGTTCCCTGGTTTTAACCAGTTCTCTTGCGCATTAGAAATATTTTCAATCCCATTAAAAACTTGGTTTTCCCGTGAAAATTTCAACGAGAGAAGCGTTACTGCAGTAACGCTTCCCAGGTTTTGTATTTCCTACTAGGGATCTTCCTGCTAGGACTTATTCGTTCCATATTTTCGACGGTATCTCGGAACTGTTATCACCTTTTGAAATGAACTGTTCATATGTTAATTTCATAAATCTATATCTATGGTTTTAAAACAATCTAATATCAAAGGTATACTTTGTCTTGTGTTCGCTGAATTGTGCAGTTTTTTTCTTTGACTGCAGCATTGGGAAGACCGAGGGCGAGACCTGCACGACTTGAGGCAGACCCAGTAGCCAGTAGCCAGTAGCCAGTAGCCAGTAGCCAGTTGCCAGTAGGCGGCAGGCGGCAGGCGGCAGGCGGCAGGCGGCAGGCGGCAGGCGGCAGGCGGCAGCCCACCGGCCACCAGCCAACATACACCAGCCACCAGCCATCAAGCCAAGCTTCAAGTGACATCGTTGGGTCTGTTTTGTGAGAGGCAAGAAGAGGGAATTCATCATGGGACAGGTACACAAAACTTAAAATGAGTCCTATACTGTTGGACTTTTAAGGTCGCTAGGTGGCAGCAGACTCAAAGGTAAATCCATTGTTCTTAGTTGTGTGCCCGCATGCTCAGAACTAAGTTAACAATGGAAATTTACCTGGAAAGTCTGCTGCCACCATGCCATTTGTTTGTTAATTTGAATTGCTGGAATGTTTGAACTTTGTTATAGTATCTTTTCCAAATTCGCTTACGACCACATCTGCTGGTTGTATTTTACTTACTCTAAATGAGTGAAGCAATTATTTGAATAGACCCAGCAGAATGATTGGTAGCCCCCTTCATTGTTAAGATTGCATATTATTATCTTTTACCCATATCAACTTGTTGAGACTATAAACTTCCGTTATCAAGGCTTCTCTTCTCAGTTAACTTGAAACTAATGAAACTTTAATTAAATATTAAGGAACCTACCCCCCCCCCCTCCCAGAAAAAAAACCCACTTAAATCCTGAATTTTTCTTACTGCTACTTCATTGACAATGTTGTACTTATACTGGCAATGACATAAATTTGCATGGCACCTTGATGATGGCTTTGTAGCCAGTCAATTATTTCAAGGGTATTAACATATTTTTTATCCCAATACTATTTCATTCCTGGAATAAGCTTTCTGTTTCAGTGTGATGTCACTTAGTAGTCATGTTTCTTTGTTTAAGAGAAACAACATTGAGAGTGATGAGAGTAGAGTGACAAAACATTTTACGTTATCGTTTTCCCCTTGTAACCATGTTAGCTGTAAATTAACTGATTATTTGAATTGTGTTTTTGTTTTGTCCCTTTTCCCGTTATATCTGTTTTGTACCCATTATTGTCTTTGACATAAGGCTTCACCTGCTTATCAGGGTTTGCCTCCATTCCAATAATTAGGCTTATGTTATTACTGGATTGTTTTGTAAACACGTGAAATAGAAATGAACAATTAATGTTTCCGAGCTAAATTGATTTCGAGGGAACTAATTCCGAGAAACGGTAAAATTTGTTTTCGTTAAAAAAATTGACCTAGGTGAACATTATGAAATCTAGATAGGCCTAGGTAGTTTAGTGACTGCAAGCCACTTGGTGGTATCCTAGTCTAGTTCTCCGAGTCCCTGCTCACCTTTTGGTGGTCTGAAGTCAGGGCAGTCATGAAAGATGTGGCTGCTGGGTTATGGGAACCACACTGAGACAAATTTGAGCTTGTAGCTAACTATTTGCTATATGGAGGAACGGGCATCGGAGCTTCCAGCTCAAATTTGTGTCAGTATAATATTTTTCTGGAAATATAATTAGCTGTTGCAAACAACTTACCAACCAAAAGGACCTAGGTTATAAATGAAAAAAAATATGAATAATTTAGTATAATATTCTGAGGCAACGAAATAATTCTAACTTTATTTTCTTTGTTTAGGTGCTCCTATCTTTGTGCCGACGAGTCTCACGAGACAGTGCACAGATGGGAGTTTATCTATGGATATGTGGTTTGTGGACGTAACTTTGGAGTCCTCGCTGGAGTCAACGCCGGATTCAGGTAAGGAAAACTTGGCACCATCCGACCTCCACGTTTTTTTGGCAATTCTTTTTTTATGAAAGCTGCCCTTTATCCTTAAAAGCCTTAATTGCTTTTTACCTCTAAAAGGGCAGCAAACTCACTCTAGAATAATGGAAACGAACTGCAACTTTTCAAAGAAAAACAAATGAATTGTTTGATAAATGCTGCCCTTCATCCCTGAAAGCCTTAATTGCTTTTTATCTCTCGAAGAGGGCAGCAAACACAATCTAGTACAAATTATGGAGAAGTTTTTCAACTTTCAAGTAATAAATCCTTGCTCAATGTTAACGTTGATGCACTTTTTGAAAACAAAATTCATGCGTGTTCCACATGATTAAACAATAATTCAATAGAACTGGATGCACATGTAGACAATTTTCTCTTATGACTTTTGATTGTTCTTAAAAGAACAGAAAATATGTTTCTCAAAAAAAAGGAGAACAAAGTTACAATATTGATAAAGTACAATAGTGGAGGTCGGATAACGCAAGTTGTCCTAAACCAAGATCAAGATCAAGACGAAGACATCGAAGTGTAAGAGGAGATCTAACCCGTTCTCTTGCAGAGTCCCACCCCTCGTACCGCCCCTTCCCCTTCAAAATGCTCTTCGATCTTGTTACTGTTGTCCTTACTAGTGCAGTTTTCAAGGAGACTTTAGAGTTTCTTGGCATTTTCTTGAGCTGCATATTGGTCGAAGCCAATGATGCTTTTTAGTTAGGAGACTAGTCTTACTGGAATTTTCGGGGTTGATACTTCAAATCGTTAGTTGTCATGTTTATTTAAAATTGTCATGATTTTATGTTTAAAACATTGTAACAAAATTCCAACTTTAAACACTTTAACCCACACCAAAACATATTTAAAAGTAATAACAATGCAGTCAAATATTCAGTCAAATCAACATTCATTTTATGATTAATGTATGATTTAGGAGTTGTAAATCAAGAATTTAGACTTACTAAATGAAAATTTACATATTCCCAAAATCAGCATGACATCAATTCTGAATGTAGATCTTTCTAGCAAAAATTGTATTAATATATCTAAAAACAAATAATTGGTAAAGTAAAAGTATAAAATTAATAAACACTATAGCTTAAGGATGATTAATGTTTGATTTCGGAGATGTAAATAAAGAATTTAGACTTACTAAATGATTATTTTACATATTCCTAAAATCAGCGCTACATCATTCCTGAAAGAAGACATTTCAAACTAAAATATTAAAACATTTTAAACTGAGTTTTAAGATTATAAACAACAACGCTGCAGCGCTTGCTCATTAAGATCAAATTTTAAATTAAAATAATGCGGAAACTGTAAGCAAATACTGCGCTCTTTTAAAGCTACAAAAAAATAAACCAAGAAGTTGGCAAGAGAGAAAAGGGATGGGCGAAAAGGAGCAGCCATGAGAGAAAGACTTCAGTGGTGCATAGGTACGTATGGGTGGTAAGACAGTGGGTGCGTTCGTTTAGCTTCCCTGGGTCGACCCCGGTGTGTGGCTGTTTTTTCTTCCAGGACGAACGTGGGTAATCATCTGCACACGTTTGTCCTGGAAAAAAAAAACGTCACACACCGGGGTCGACCCAGGGAAGCTAAACGAACGCATCCAGTAAAGGCCTAGAGTATTAGTTTTGGCCTAGAGTATTAGTTTTGGCCTATAGATATAAGACTAACTCTCTACTCTTTCAACAGGTTTTGATGGAGATGGGTTAAGTATAAGGTGTGACTGGCGTAGTACTTAGTCTTGATTTCAAGACGCTCAATCTAATTTCATTTGCGGTGACACAACTCACCCAAGGACAGTAAAACAAGATCCAAACAAAATAATGTCTTGAACCAAAACTAAAACTTTAGTCTCGTTTCAAGATGTTCAATCTCATTTTATTTGCGGTGCAACAACTCACAATGGACGGTAAACACACTATCCTAAAAAAATACAAGATAATGTCTTGAACCAAAACTAAGAACTACGCTGTCTTTAAGTAAACGCAGAGCTTGAAGATGAAGACTCTCCCTTTGATGTCACTGGGTGAGACTGGAGGTCAACTGGAGGTCAGCAGCTTGGAGCAAAGTATCGGGTATAAGTATTGGCAAGTGTGAAAGAATAGCAACCCTTTCCAAAGATCTAATCCGTTCTACTTACTTGAGATTTAACATTTATTTTCCACATCCACTGACCGGCTTCCAGGCCATAGTTTCTTTTGTTTGCTTTCCAGAGTCTGGACCCGTTCCTCCTGAAAAAGATGTTGTGGAAGATGACGTGCAGATAAAGCGGGCATGAAACTCCCTTTGATATCGCCGATTCATGACCTGAGGTCACTGGGTTTGATGAGGTCTTTGCAGCAAAGGTTATAAGTATCATGAAAGGTATAAAGTTTGAGGACAAGTGTGAAAGAAAAGTTTTTTCTCTCCACTTAGCTTCTTACTTTCATTTTAGCAGCTCTGAACCTTTCAAAGGTTAGCTGTTATCTAGAGCAGGCTAGTCAAAACATTGAGACAAATTAAGAACTCACTCCGCGGTAGTGAAGTTAATAACGAGAAGTCCCCTCGATCCACTTAAGCTAAAAAAGAAGTCTGAGCCGATTTCCTACCTTCATCTCAAGTAGTGGCTCATATTAAGCAGGACTGTTCTTTTCAGAACTGAGAAGTCTCCCAAATTCCAGAAATCTATACCCCACTGCAGTAAAAAAGTCTCCCAATTTCCGAAAACCTACTTCGCGGTAGTAGAATATCCAGCAAGACAAGTTCTTTTCAGAACATAATCTACAAAGCAAGTGCATTGTGGTACCGCATAAACCACTCTCTTACCTTGATGGTGGCATCGAAGCCCTTCACCTGGCTGAGGACCAAGCTATGCCTGAGGACCAAGCTATACTGGCTTACAAACAAACCACATCATCACCACCGCAAACCAAACATTGACACCTCGCCATGTACTGTCTCTAATCCCATATTACCTTGTTTCTTTTTTTGTTTCCCATAGTCTGAACCTGATTTTCCTAAAGAGGATGTTGTGACAATCAGATGGCAGCTCTTGTACACCGTAGATGACATGGGTTTGGTATGGCTATTTGAGGTAGCCCCAAAAGGTAACCTTCAACAAACATTTCTTCAATAAGAGAGTAGATCATATTTCATCTTGAAGATGATGAAGTAGTTTCCATGAGCTGATGAGATGCCTACCAGTAGGGACAGGAGTCATGCAAAAGATTTAATAATGTATCAAGTTATAAAGTTACCAACTACTGGTGCCGAAAACTGCCTACTAATGAGTGGGACAACTCGACCGAGAAATTTGGAAGATCACAAACAATTACATGAAGATAACCGGTGTTAGTTGCCAGACGAAAGTGATGTGGCTTTTTAGCCTCTTTCTTAAACGAAACATTCCCGTATGTTGGACAACTCGACCAAGAAATTTAGAAGATCACAAACGAGCTCTTCATCAAAGTAGTGATTACTTTGGAAGGAAAATCGAAACATGCAGAAGAAATAAATCAGATTTTGATCCACTGTTTAACCAGCAGTCTAAATACTAGTATGAAGAATTGATTAGAGCTGAATGGGAGTTTTCTTGGACATGCAAGCACTTAGACTTAACTTTTTTGTAGACAAAGAGTTTACCAACATTAATCTTTAAAAACTATATATTTTTGTCTAAAGATTGAGAAGAATATCTTGGAGATGGCATACACCCAAACTTGAGGCTACACTCGGGACGGTTTTTTGACTGGCCACCAGCTGAAGAAGGACTGTCTCAAGTTTAGCCAGATGATTTTTCCACTACAAGTTAGTTCAACCGTTCAAGTGACAGAGCGATGTTGAGTATAACCACAACAGACCACTAGGTAAGTTTGAAAGAAAAACAATCTAAAACCTTATTTTAAAAGAGAAGTTTCCAACCCAAAAGTTTTGCAAATGTGTTAATGATCTTTTTGAAGGTTTTAACTCGATTTGAAAGAATATACATGCATACGCATCATTTTAGATTGTAATATGCAAACTAAATGGTGAAAACTTCACGAAATCAGGAAGTCAACATTTTCAGAAGAAGATTTTGTTTGTAGTACCAAAAATTGAACAAAACCTGGAATATTGTGACATAAAAGTTCGCATTTTCATTGAGGTGAAACATGAGTAGTGCTGGAGGAAATGTTTCTTTGTAAGCATTCAGACTTGACTAGTCCTCAGAACAACCGAGTTTAAAAGAGGATTATCAAAATGAATCTTTGAAATTGTCTTCGACAGGTTGATATAATGACCTTGAATATGACATCTCAATTCTAATTGATAATAATTTATTTTTACTGACCACCTGTTGAAGAAGGACTGTGTCAAATCTAACCAGATGACTCCCACTACAACCCTACAAGTTCAACCCGTCAAGCGACGTTTCGATGCTGGGGCTAAACAGCACTTCTCGGACAGATGCAAAAACACACCAACAGACAACTCCGTAAGTTGAAAAAAAAAACTAATTCTAAATCATTCTTTGAGAATGTTTATCCCACAAATTTGGAAAATGAGTCTATGTTTGATGCTCCGTGGGTTTTTAGATGAAGAGAAATTCCATCCAACTTGAGAAATTTGCATCTTTGAAGGGTTGAAATCGTTGATTTAAAAGAATACGTTCATTCTAATTCTTAAGTTTGTAATGAACAAACCATACAAACAAACTGGTGGCAAAACTTCATTATATTTGGAGGTAAAGTTTGTCAGATAAAGAATACTCAAACACAGAAGGTCAACAAAAGCTGGAAAATTGTGTCATATTGTGTTCACATTGTCACTGAGCTGAAGAACTGATTGAAGCTAGGGGAGAATCTCCTTAAAGCATTCAGACTTGACTATCCTTAGAACAACTTAAACTTGTTTTAAAAAGAGGATTATCAAAATAACTTTTTTAAATTTTAAACCACAGGTTGAGATGATGACGTTGAAGCTGAAGGACTGTGTCAAGTCTACCCAGAAGACTTTCTTGTACAAGATTAACCTTTCAAGTGACGTAGTGATGTTGAGGCTAAGCAACACTTTTTGGACACGAGCAAAAATACCAACAGCAGACAACATGGTAAGTTTGAAATGTTTTCATTATAAACGATCTTTTTGAAGAGAAGGTTTATCCCACAAATTTGGCAAATGAGTTGAAGGTTTCAATGGTAGACTTTAGGACGCTAGATGGCAGCAGACTTACCAGGTACATTTCCATTGTTTACGTAGTTCTGAGCGAGCACACATGACCGAGAACAATGGATTTTACCTGGTAAGTCTGCTGCCACCAAGCGTCCCAAAAGTCTCCCCGATTTGAAGTACTACATTGATCACGTTCTTAATAATGTTGTAATAAAAACACAATACAACAAGCTGCTGGGAAAATTTTTATAAATCAAGAGGTCAAGTTCAACCGAAAAAATATTGTTTTTAATTAGAAAATATTAAACAAAACCTGAAATGTTGAGTCTTGTGCTTGTTCAATAAGTGGATCGAAGAACTGGGCATGATTTAATAAAGCCTGTAAGCGTACAAACTTACTAAGCACATACAAATTTTGCTTAAAGGCAGTTATTTCGTGACCTCAGATTTAGAACTTGAGGTCTCGAAATCAACCATGTAAACGCACCCAACTTCGTGTGACAAGGGAGTTTTTTCTGCCATTATTATCTCGCAACTTCAATGACCAATTGAGCTCAAATTTTCACAGCCAACTGTGAAGGCTAGTCTTTGACAATTACCAACAGTGTCCACTGCCTTTAAAAGAGGATGGTGGCCAGCCAAAATTGAACTGGATGAGTCATTTCTTTGTACGCATTTGACATGACTAGTCCTCAGAAAACTAATCATTTATTTAAATAGTTTACCAAAATTAATCTCAGAAAATTAATCGATTTCTACGACAGATTGATTTGATGACCTTGGAGATGACATTGAGGCTATTCAACACTTTTTGGACAGAGTGCACCAGCCGAAGAAGGACTGTGCCAGTCTAGCTCGATGACTGTGTGCAACAAGTTCACTGAACCGTACAAGTGACGTAGGGGTGTTGTGGGGGATCTAACCACCACTTTGTGGACTGAACAGCTGGAGATCTTCGTCATAGTCCAAATGACAAAGGGACAATACATGATAGAACACTTATCAGAGCAAACTGTCCTCATAAAGGTGATTTTACACATGGTTGTACCATGGAACTTCGTTGTAGTTACTTAATATTGTTCACCATCAAAAGCTTCAATGCTTTTTGGACTGTCGCTGACTTAAAAGGACTGTCAATTTTAGCCAGATGATCACCCACGCTCAACTGAAACAAAATGGACCATGATGGCGCCTGCTATGATGACGCTTGAGTGGAGGACCACATACATGAAGAACCATAGGACCAGGGCCAATTTCATAGAGCTGCTTAGCCAGAAAATATTGCTTAACAACTTTCTGCTAACAGAAATGAGCAGGATACCAGTCACAAATTATGACATGTAAGTTTGGCTGGTACCCTTATTCTGTTAAGCAATATTTTATTGTGCTTAGCTACTTATTTTGGTTAGCAGCTCTATGAAATTGGGCCATGCTTAGGGTGTGTCTGAATGTGTGGTTGTGGCTATGGCTGCAGCTCTTGCTGTGGGTCTCATACCATACTTTAAACAAGTTCATGTGAGGATCAAGCCGTATCCACAGCCACTATTTCAGACACAGTCTGTTCAGTATTGTTGTTTACTCAATAGGCTTTTCTTGGATTCATCAAAATCCCATACCAATATTGTACAAGTAGCTAAACTTCTCACATCAGTTGATTTGATAACATTGGCAGCCTATCTCGCCAAGGATTGTATTGCTCATCATGGATAATCAAATTTATTAAAACCAAGTACAGAATGCTTTGGATTTTGATGGAGTCAAAGTAGTTAGGAATGCAAGTCAAAAGATGGTGCATCTTTTTTGTTAAGTGAAACCATCAATTCAGGTAGCCAAATATTTCAGAATACAAGCAACGCAGTCTTTGAACCTTGTTTTGGTACTTTTTGCCAAACACATGAACATTGTTGACTAAACAAGTGAAAATACCAGAAACAATTAACAGTTGGTAGCAGGAAAATTGTTTACTTATATTTGACAGAACTTAGGTCACTAAAGTTCTTTGACATGTTAGACATCATGGCAACAAAGCCACAATTGGATTTAGTTGTTTTATTTTGGTACACTGCTTTGTGAAAAAATTAATGTGAAGGAAGGAATGACACAACCTGCAGACAAAATTGCAATAAAACTTTGCGGGATTAAGTACGATCATTTGCATACATGTATGTCCTAGTATTAAAACCATTTAAAGTATCATTCCTAAGACCACACCCTGTTCAGCACAAACCACTTTTTTATCTGCGCATTCAGTAACAAAACAAATAGTGTTACTTATTTTAAAACATTCCTCTTGGCTACTAGCGCAAAAAAAAACTGAAATTGTACTAGATCATTTAACAATAATCAATTTTATTGTAGTGTATATTAATTGTAGTTTATCTAAAGTAATTGTTTATTTTATATTTAAATTTGTTTGTGATGTTGGTTTTCTGAAGTATTATTTGACTGTAATAAACAATCATATTTCTATGTGACAACTCCTTGCATTTATTGTTCCACAATTTTGTTGTTAAGGGGCTGTATACGTTTGACTGGTTATGGAAAAAAAGAGTAACTTTTTGACAAAACCCCTTCAGATTTTGTGCAATCTCAAAGTACTGAGGTTATGAAAAAAGAAACAACTTGTATCTCAGACAAATTGCAAACCGAGCCCCTTTGAAAAAAGATAACACTTTTATCACAAACAAACTTTATCTGAAAGACATTACTTGTGCGTTTCAAATTTGAAAAAATGCACAACCCTTTATGCATTTTAAAGTTTTTAGAAAATACACAAGGCTATAGCCTCGTTCATTTGATAGCAAAAATATACCAGGGTTTTTTAGCCGTGTATATTTAGAGCAAAATTTCATAAATGCACAAGGCTTGTGCATTTTAGAGCAAAATTTGAACAATAATCAAGACTTCTTCGTTTTAGAGCAAAAAAGAAAACACACAAGCCTCGTGCATTTCAGAGCAAAATTTGAAAATTACACAAGGCTATTATTTTATACACCTCGATTCACATATTGCGTCCAAGCAAAAATAAAAAGACACACACACGGGAATTGAACCCGGGTCCCGTAGCTCCCAGTCTAATACATTCTTAGACTAGCTGCGGCGCCAGTTACTAAGTTACCGAATAATAAATACCTAAAGAACAATATTCAATAATTACAGGAGGCTTATTATTCGTATGGTAACTGGCGCCGCAGCTAGTCCAATTATTGGACCCGGGTTCAATTCCCGTTTGTATGTTTTTATTTTTTGCTTCGACGCAGTGAGTGAATTATTTAAGTAGTATAAAAATCATCTCCAAACACCAACGGGCACTGTGGTGACACGGTACACTGGACAGTTTAATTGTGCGTGCATTCCAGAGTTGGGATACCGGTTCGAATCCTACCCGTACCAAGAGGGACAACAAATACAAAAATATTATAACCAATTTGAGCCACACATTTTGCTTGTCAAATTTTGCTTGAAAAAAATCTATAAGGTTATATATAGCCTTGTGAACTTTTGCTTTGGAAAATGTTGCTTGAAAAAGTCTACACGGCTATATAGCCCTGTGAACTTGTCAAATTTTGCTTAAAAAATTTGCATGAAAAAGTCTACAAGTGAACTTGTCAAATTTTTCTTTAAAAACAAAACAAATTTTGCTTGAAAAAAATCTATATGGTTATAGCATTGTGAACTTGTCAAATTTTGCGTAACAAAATCTTTAAGGCTATAATCCTTGTGAACTTGTCAAATTTCAAGCACAATTTGACAAGTTCACTTGTAGACTTTTTTATGCAAATTTCAAGCAAAATTTTACAAGTTCACAAGATTAAATTTTTTTCAAGCAAAATTTGAAACATTCACAAGGCTATAAGCCCTATATAATTTTTACTTGTAGACTTTTTCAAGCAAAAAATTACAAGTTCACAAAGATTATAGCCTTAAAGACTATTTTCATGCAAAATTTAAAAATTTAACAAGGCTATGGCCTTGTAAACTTTTTCAAGCAGAATTTGACAAGTTCAAAAGATTAGATTTTTTCAAGTAAAATTTTACAAGTTAACTTGTAGACTTTTCATGCAAATTTTCAATCAAGATTTGACAAGTTCACAAGGATTATATAGCCTTAAAAAATTCCAACCTAAATTCCAAAATAATTGCGTGTTCAAAAGATTCGATTTTTTTCAAGCAAAATTTGGCAAGTTCACAAGGCCTTATAGATTTGACAAGTTCACAAGGCCTTATAGATTTTGTTAAGCAAAATTTGACAAGTTCACAAGGCCTTATAGTTTTCCTTCAAGGATTATATAGCCTTAAAAAATTCCAACCTAAATTCCAAAATAATTGCGTGTTCAAAAGATTCGATTTTTTTCAAGCAAAATTTGGCAAGTTCACAAGGCCTTATAGATTTGACAAGTTCACAAGGCCTTATAGATTTTTTCAAGCAAAATTTGACAAGTTCACTTGTAGACTTTTTCAAGCAAAAAATTTAACAAGGATTATAGCCTTAAAGGCATAGCCTTGCAAACCTTAACACTAACCCTAAGCCTTAAAAATTTGTTCAAGCAAGTGTTCACAAGATTATATTTTTTCAAGCAAAATTTGAAAAGTTCACAAGCCCTATATAATTTTGTCAAGGACAATTTAAAAAGTTCACAAAGATTATAGCCTTAATAATTTTTTCATGCAAATTTGAAAAGTTCACAAGCCTAACCCTAACCCTAACCCTAACAAACCCTAACCCTAACCCTAACCCTAACCCTAACCCTAACCCTAACCCTAACCCTAACCCTAACCCTAACCCTAACCCTAACCCTAACCCTAACCCTAACCCTAACCCTAACCCTAACCCTTACTACCTTAACACTAACCCTAAGTTCACTTGTAGACTTTTTCATGCAAATTTTAAGCGAAATTTGACAAGTTCACAAGGATTATAGCCTTCAAGATTTTTTCAAAGCAAAATTTGACAAGTTCACAAGATTACATTTTTTCCAGCAAAATTTGACAAGTTCACTTGAAGACTTTTTCATGCAATTTTCAAGCAAAATTTGACAAGTTCACAAGGGTTATAGCCTTAAAGATTTTTTAAGCAAAATTTGACAAGTTCACAAGATTCGTTTTTTTCAAGCAAAATTTGACAAGTTCACAAAGCTATATTATATTTGACAAGTTCACTTGTAGACTTTTTCATGCAAATTTTCAAGCAAAATTTGACAAGTTCCAGAAGGATTATAGCCTCAAAGATTTTTTTCAGCAAAATTTGACAAGTTCACAAATTATTTTTTTTTCATGCAAAATTTTAAAAATTTACAAGTATACATTTTTTCAAGCAAAATTTGACAAGTTCACTTGTAGACTTTTTCATGCAAATTTTCAAGCAATATTTGACAAGTTCACAAGAATTATGGCCTTAAAAAAACATTCAAGCAAAATTTGACAAGTTCACAAGGTTCGAATTTTGTCAAGCAAAATTTGAAAAGTTCACAAGCCTTAAAAAAAAATTCAAGCAAAATTTGACAAGTTCACAAGATTCTATTTTTTTTCAAGCAAAATTTATCAAGTTCACTTGTAAACTTTTTCAAGCAAATTTTCAAGTAAAATTTTACAAGTTCACAAGGGTTATAGCCTTAAATATTTTTGTAAGCAAAATTTGACAAGTTCACAAAATTAGATTTTTTTCATGCAAAATTTGAAAAATTTACAAGGCTAACCCTAACCCTAACCCTAACCCTAACCCTAACCCTAACCCTAACCCTAACCCTAACCCTAACCCTAACCCTTACCCTAACCCTAACCCTAACACTAACCCCTAAGCTTTACAGATTGACAAGTTCACAAGTGTTATAGCCTTAAAGATTTTTGTAAGCAAAATTTGACAAGTTCACTTGTAGACTTTTTCATGCAAATTTCAAGCATAATTTGACAAGTTCACAAGGGTTGTAGCCTTAAAGATTTGTTTAAGCAAAATTTGACAAGTTCACAAAATTAGATTTTTTCAAGCAAAATTTGACAAGTTCACTTATAGACTTTTTCATGCAAATTTTCAAGCAATATTTGACAAGTTCACAAGAATTATAGCCTTATAAAAAAATTCAAGCAAAATTTGACAAGTTCACAAGATTCGATTTTTTTAAGAAAAATTTGACAAGTTCACAAAATTTGATTTTTTCAAGCAAAGTTTGACAAGTTCACTTATAGACTTTTTCATGCAAATTTTCAAGCAAACTTTACAAGTTCACAAGAATTATAGCCTTAAAAAAATTTAAGCAAAATTTGACAAGTTCACAAAGCTATAATTGCTAAATTCACTTGTAAACTTTTTCAATCAAATTTTCAAGCAAATAATGACAAGTTTTCAAGGCTAATAATAGCCTCAAAGATTTTTTAAATCAAAATTTGACAAGTTCACAAATTATGTCTTTTTCATGCAAAATTTGAAAAATTTACATAATTACATTTTTTCAAGCAAATTTTGACAAGTTCACTTGTAGACTTTTTCATGCAAATTTCAAGCAAAATTTGACAAGTTCACAAGGATTATAGCCTCAAAGATTTTTTCAAGCGAAATTTGACAAGTTCACAAGATTAGATTTATTTCATGCAAAATTTGATAAGTTCACAAGGCTAACCCTTACCCTAACCCTAACCCTTACCCTAACCTTAACCCTAACCCTAACCCTAACCCTAACCCTAACCCTAACCCTAAACCTAACCTAGGCCTTATAGATTTTTTTCAAGCAAAACTTGATTTTATTTCAAGTGAATTTAAGTCTCCAAGTTCACTTGGAGATTTTTTTATGAAAATTTTCAAGCAAAATTTGACAGACTCACCAAAATTATAGCCTTTAGATATTTTCAAGCAAAATTTGAAAAGTTCACAAGGCTATATAGCCTATAGATTTTTTGAAGCAAAATTTGACAAGTTCACAAGAATTATAGCCTTAAAAAAAATTAAAGCAAAATTTGACAAGTTCACAAGATTCGATTTTTTCAAGCAAAATTTGACAAATTCACAAAGCTATATTTGACAAGTTCACTTGTAAACTTTTTCAATCAAATTTTCAAGCAAATAATGACTAGTTTTCAAGGCTTATAGCCTTAAAGATTTTTCTAAGCAAAATTTGACAAGTTCACAAAATTAATTTTTGTCATGCAAAATTTGAAAAATTTACAAGATTACATTTTTTCAAGCCAAATTTGACAAGTTCACTTGTAGACTTTTTCATGCAAATTTTCAAGCAAAATTTGACAAGTTCACACAAGGATTATAGCCGCAAAGATTTTTTTCAGCAAAATTTGACAAGTTCACAAATTAATTTTTTTTCATGCAAAGTTTGAAAAATTTACAAGATTACATTTTTTCAAGCAAAATTTGACAAGTTCACTTGTAGACTTTTTCATGCAAATTTCAAGCATAATTTGACAAGTTCACAAGGGTTATAGCCTTAAAGATTTTTTTAAGCAAAATTTGACAAGTTCACAAAATTAGATTTTTTCAAGCAAAATTTGACAAGTTCACTTATAGACTTTTTCATGCAAATTTGCAAGCAATATTTGACAAGTTCACAAGAATTATAGCCTTATAAAAAAATTCAAGCAAAATTTGACAAGTTCACAAGATTCGATTTTTTTAAGCAAAATTTGACAAGTTCACAAAATTAGATTTTTTCAAGCAAAATTTGACAAGTTCACTTATAGACTTTTTCATGCAAATTTTCAAGCAAATTTTACAAGTTCACAAGAATTATAGCCTTAAAAAAATTTAAGCAAAATTTGACAAGTTCACAAAGCTATAATTGACAAGTTCACTTGTAAACTTTTTCAATTAAATTTTCAAGCAAATAATGACAAGTTTTCAAGGCTTATAGCCTCAAAGATTTTTTAAATCAAAATTTGACAAGTTCACAAATTAATTTTTTTTCATGCAAAATTTGAAAAATTTACAAGATTACATTTTTTCAAGCCAAAATTGACAAGTTCACTTGTAGACTTTTTCATGCAAATTTTCAAGCAAAATTTGACAAGTTCAAGTTCACAAGGCTAACCCTTACCCTAACCCTAACCCTTACCCTAACCTTAACCCTGACCCTAACCCTAACCCTAACCCTAAACCTAACCTAGGCCTTATAGATTTTTTTCAAGCAAAACTTGATTTTATTTCAAGTAAATTTAAGTCTCCAAGTTCACTTGGAGACTTTTTTATGAAAATTTTCAAGCAAAAATTAAAGCCTTTAGATTTTTTTCCAGCAAAATTTGACAACTTCACAAGATTAAATTTTTTCAAGCAAAATTTGAAAAGTTCACAAGGCTATAGCCCTATATAATTTGTTCAAGCAAAATTTGACAAGTTCACAAGGCTATATAGCCTATAGATTTTTTGAAGCAAAATTTGACAAGTTCACAAGGATTATAGCCTTAAAAAAATTTCAACAAAATTTGACAAGTTCACAAGATTCGATTGTTTTCAAGCAAAATTTGACAAGTTCACAAGATTTGATTTTTTTCAAGCAAAATTTGATTTTATTTCAAGCAATATTTGACACGTTCACTTGTAGACTTTTTCAAGGATTAGATCCTGAAAGATTTTTTCAAGCAAAGTTTGACAAGTTTACAAGATTATATTTTTTTTCAAGCAAATTTTTTTTAGTTCACAAGGTAAACCTTTTCAAGCAAAATTTGACAAGTTTATAGATTTGTTTCAAGCAAAATTTGAAAAGTTCACAAGCCTGATAGATTTTCTTCAAGCAAAATTTTGTTTTATGTTTGTGGCTCAAATTGGTTTTAATATTTTTATATTTTGTAACGGGGGTACGGATTCGAACCGGTGTCCCAACTCTGGATTGCACGCACAATTGAACTATCCAGTGCACCGTGTCACCACAGTGCCCGTTGGTGTTTGGAGATGATTTGTATACTACTTAAATAATTCACTCACTGCGTCAAAGCAAAAAATAAGAACACACACGGGAATTGAACCCGGGTCCCGTAGCTCCCAGTCCAATACATTCTTGGACTAGCTGCGGCGCCAGTTACAATACGAATAATAAATACCTAAATAATAATGATAAGTACACAATCTATAAGGCTAAAGCCTCCTGTAATTATTGAATACTATTCTTTATGTATTTATTATTCGTTAACTTAGTAACTGGCGCCGCAGCTAGTCTAAGAATGTATTAGACTGGGAGCTACGGGACCCGGGTTCAATTCCCGTGTGTGCGTTTTAATTTTGCTTGGACGCAATGAGTGAATCAAGGTGTATAAAATAATTGCCTTAATGTGTAATTTTCAAATTTTGCTCTAAAATGCACGAGGCTTGTGTGTGTTCTTTTTTTGCTCTACAATGAAGAAGTCTTGATTATTTTTAAAATTTTGCTCGAAAATTTCACAAGGCCTTGTGTATTTTTCAAATTTTGCGCTAAATTACACAAGGCTTGTGTTTTTTATAATTTTGCTGTAAGATGCGTGTAATTCTCAATTTTTGCTTTAAAACTAGCCTTGGGCATTTTTAAATATTTGCTCTAACACGCACAAGGCCTTGTGTATTTATGAAATTTTGCTCTAAAATATACAAGGCTAAATGCCTCGTTTATTTTTGCTCTCAAATGAACGAGGCTATAGCCTTGTGCATTTTTTCAAATTTAAAACGCACAAGTAATACTTCTCAGATTAAAGTTTGTTTGTGGTAAAAGTGTTATCTTTTTTCAAAGATGCTTGGATTGCATTTTGTTTAAGATACAAGTTATTTTAGTACTTTGAGATTGCGCAAAATCTGAAGGGGTTTTGTCAACGCAGGAAAAATAATTTGCAATTGGAAAACACAACCTGAGAAGCGTTACCGCTGAAACACTTCTGAGATTTGCATTTTTCGCATTTTTTCAGTCGAAAGTGATATCTTTTGCATAACCACAGTACTTCGAGTTCGGTTATGTCTACAAAGGAAGAATACTTTGTAATTTTTTGCTCTAAAATTGGAAAACACAATCTGAGAAGCGTTACCGCGGTAACGCTTTTATGATTCAAAGTTTGGAGGTCAACAAGTTACAGTTTTTCCCCCCATAACCAGCCAAACGTATACAGACCCTAAACAAATGCAAGGAGTTGTCATGTAGAAATATGAATGTTTATTACAGTCAAATAATACTTCAGAAAACTAACATCAAAAACAGATATAAATTTAAATATAAAATTAACAATTACTTTAGATTAACTATAATAATATACACTTCAATAAAATTGTTATTATTAAATTATATAGTATAACTACAGTGTGTAGAGGAATGTTTAAAAAAGAAATAAGACTATTTGGTTTGTTACTGAATGCGCAGATAAAATAGTGGTTTGTGCCGAAGAGGGTGTGGTTTTAACGTTGATACTTTAAATGGTTTTAATACAAGGACATACATGTATGCAAATGATCGTATTTAATCTCACAAATTTATTTTATTTCCTCAAAAAACATTAAGATATTCGTACACAACTTTATTGCAATTTTGTCTGAAGATTGTGTCTTTGCTTCCTTCACATATTTTATTTTACAAAGCAGTGAACCAAAATAAAACAACTAAATCTAAGTGTGGTTTTGTTGCCATGATATCTAACATGTTAAATAACTTTGGTGACTAAGTTCTGTCAAATATAAGTTAAAATCTTTCCTGCGACCAACGGTTAATTGTTTCTGGCATTTTCACTTGTTTAGTCAACGTGATTTTAGCAAAAAGTACCAACACAAGGTTCAAAGACTGCGTTGCTTGTATTCTGAAATATTTGGCTACCTGAATTGATGGTTTCACTTAACAAAAAAGATGCACCATCTTTTGACTTGCATTCCTAACTACTTTGACTCCATCAAAATCCAAAGCATACTGTACTTGGTTTTACTAAATTTGATTATCCATGATGAGCCATACAATGCTTGGCAAGAGGCCAGGCTGCCAATTTTATCAAATCAACTGATGTGAGAATTTAGCTACTTGTACAGTATTGGTATGGGATTTTGATGAATAAAAAAAAGCCTATTGAATAAACAACGATACTGAGCAGACTGTGTCTGAAATAGTGGCTGTGGATACGGCTTGATCCTCACATGAACATGTATAAAGTATGGTACGAGGCCAATAGCAACAGCTGCAGCCATAGCCACAACCACAAATTCAGACACACCCTAAGCAGGGCCCAATTTCATAGAGCTGCTAACCAAAATAAGTAGCTAAGCACAATAAAATATTGCTTAACAGAATAAGGGTACCAGCCAAACTTACATGTCATAGTTTGTGACTGGTATCCTTCTCATTTCTGTTAGCAGAAAGTTGTTAAGCAATATTTTCTGGTTAAGCAGCTCTATGAAATTGGCCCTGGTCCTATGGTTCTTCATGTATGTGGTCCTCCACTCAAGCGTCATCATAGCAGGCGCCCTCATCGTCCAGCTCGTGTTAGTTGAGCGTGTGGGTGATCACCTAGACTTGACACAGTCTTTCATCAGTCAGTGACGGTCCAAAAAGCATTGAAGCTTAGCATGGTGTGGAAATCAATCATTGACTACAACTAGTAAAGTTCCATGGTACAACCATGTGTAAAATCACCTTTGGAGGAGAGTTTGTTCTAAGAAGTGTTCTATCATTATTATTGTCTCTTTGATACTTGAACTATGACCCAGATCTTCAGCTGTTCAGTCCAAAAAGTGGTGGTTAAATCCCCGGACAACATCCCTTCGTCACTTGAACGGTTGAACTTGTAGCAGAGAGTCAGGTAGCTAGATTTGACGCAGTCCTTCTTCAGCTGGTGCACTCGGTCGAAAAAGTTATGATGAGCCCAAATGTCATCTCCAAGATCATCAACTCAACCTGGAGTAGAAGATGAATAGTTCTAAGATTATTTTGATCAATTATTTTAATACAAGAAACACTTGTTCCGAGGAAGAGTAACGGCTACGCTTGCAAAGAAAATTCTCCTCCAACTTCAAGCAGGGCCCGATTTCATAAAGCTGTTACGCAGAAAATACTGCTCAGCAAACTTCTTTGCAAAGCCAAAGAAATGAGTTGGGCATCAGTTGCATCAATGTCAACTTTTGGGAATTTTTACTAACCGAATCTTTGAGCATGCACAACATGACTCAAGATTATGTTACACTTTTTCGAACTCTGTGTTTTCAAAAAAACGTTTTCTGTTTGGTGTGTTTCTTTTACAACCAACATGATGTGAATAAATTTATTCTTTCAAATCGAGTTGAAAACTTCAACTCATCTTCTCTTCAAATTTATCTTTTTCAATATTAGTTTTGCTCCAACTTACCAAAATGATGTTTGTGACTCTTTGCTCTGGTCCAATAGTGCTGGTCATCGCTATCTTGAACGGTTGAAGTTGTAGCAAAAAGTCACAGAGCTTTAACTGGCAAAGTTCTTCCTCAGCTGATGTAACTCAATCTGTGGTAGAAAATTAGTAATATTTTCTAAGATTCATTTTGATAAATTATTTTAGTACAAGTATCAGATGTTCTTGGATGCTTGATTTCGAGACCTCAAATTCTAAATCTGAGGTCTCGAAATCAAAGTCGTAGAAAATTACTTCTTTCTCGAAAACTATGTTAATTCCGAGGGAGCCATTCCTGATTATGTTCTGAAAGGAACTTGTCTTGCTGGATATTCTACAACCGCGAAGTAGGTTTACGAAATTCGGGAGACTTCTCAGTTCTGAAAAGAACTTTCCTGCTTATGGGTCACAACTTGAGATGAAGTAGGAAATCTGCTCAGACTTCTTTTTTTAGCTTAAGTGGATCGAGGGGACTTCTCGTTATTAACTTCACTACCGCGGAGTGAGTTCTTAATTTGTCTCAACATTTCGACTAGCTTGCTCTAGATAACAGCTAACCTATGAAAGGTTCAAATAGCTGTTAAAAAAGAAGTAAGAAGCTAGGTGGAGAGAAAAAAACTTTTCTTCACACTTTTCTTCATATACCTTACATGATACTTATAAACCTTTGCTGCAAAGACCTCATCAAACCCAGTGACATCAGGTCATGAATCGGCAACATCAAAGGGAGTTTCAGGACTGCTTCGTCTGCACGTCATCTGCCACAACATCTTTTTCAGGAGGAACGGGTCCAGACTCTGGAAAACAAACAAAAGAAACTATGGCCTGGAAGCCGGTCAGTGGATGTGGAAAATAAATGTTAAATCTCATATAATGTGTAGAAAATGTAAGAGCCGTGGAGGGGAGGGGTTATTTTTCTGTCCCACTTATACCAATACTTATACCCGATACTTTGCTCCAACCTTTGCTCCAAGCTGCTGGCCTCATTGACCTCTAGTCACTCAGGAACATCGAAGGGAGAGTCTCCATCTTCAAGCTCTGCGTTTACTTAAGACAGCGTAGTTCTTAGTTTTGGTTCAAGACACTATCTTGTACTCTTTTTTTAGGATAGTGTGTTTACCGTCCATTGTCAGTTGTTGCACCGCAAATAAAATGAGATTGAACATCTTGAAACGAGACTAAGTTTTTAGTTTTGGTTCAAGACATTATTTTGTTTGGATCTTGTTTTACTGTCCTTGGGTGAGTTATGTCACCGCAAATGAAATTAGATTGAGCGTCTTGAAATCAAGACTAAGTACTACGCCAGTCACACCTTATACTTAACTCATCTCCATCAAAACCTGTTGAAAGAGTAGAGAGTTAGTCTTATATCTATAGGCCAAAACTAATACTCTAGGCCAAAACTAATACTCTAGGCCAAAACTAATACTCTAGGCCTTTACTGGATGCGTTCGTTTAGCTTCCCTGGGTCGACCCCGGTGTGTGACGGTTTTTTCCCAGGACGAACGTGTGCAGATAAATACCCACGTTCGTCATGGAAGAAAAAACAGCCACACACCGGGGTCGACCCAGGGAAGCTAAACGAACGCACCCACTGTCTTACCACCCATACGTACCTATGCACCACTGAAGTCTTTCTCTCATGGCTGCTCCTTTTCGCCCATCCTTTTTTTTCTCTTGCCAACTTCTTGGTTTATTTTTGTGTAGCTTTAAAAGAGCGCAGTATTTGCTTACAGTTTCCTAAATGAGCAAGCGCTGCAGCGTTGTTGTTTATAATCTTAAAACTCAGTTTAAAATGTTTTAATATTTTAGTTTGAAATGTCTTCTTTCAGGAATGATGTAGCGCTGATTTTAGGAATATGTAAAATAATCATTTAGTAAGTCTAAATTCTTTATTTACATCTCCGAAATCAAACATTAATCATCCTTAAGCTATAGTGTTTATTAATTTTTTATTTTACTTTACAAATTATTTGTTTTTAGATATATTAATACAATTTTGGCTAAAAAGATCTACATTCAGAATTGATGTCATGCTGATTTTGGGAATATGTAAATTTTCATTTAGTAAGTCTAAATTCTTTATTTACAATTCCTAAATCAAACATTAATCATAAAATGAATGTTGATTTGATTGAATATTTGACTGCATTGTTATTACTTTTAAATATGTTTTGGTGTGGGTTAAAGTGTTGTGCCAAAAATACAAAGCACTTAGTAATGAGGGGATTTTGTAAGAAATTAATTTATTTTATTTAAAACATTTTTTTCTGGCTTTTTTAATAAGAGTTATCGGAAATTACTATGATTTAGTTTAAAGTTGGAATTTTGTTACAATGTTTTAAACATAAAATCATGACAATTTTAAATAAACATGACAACTGACGATTTGAAGTATCAACCCCGAAAATTCCAGTAAGACTAGTCTCCTAACTAAAAAGCATCATTGGCTTCGACCAATATGCAGCTCAAGAAAATGCCAAGAAACTCTAAAGTCTCCTTGAAAACTGCACTAGTAAGGACAACATCAACAAGATCGAAGAGCATTTTGAAGGGGAAGGGGCGGTACGAGGGGTGGGACTCTGCAAGAGAACGGGTTAGATCTCCTCTTACACTTCGATGTCTTCGTCTTGATCTTGATTTAGGACAACTTGCGTTATCCGACCTCCACTATTGTACTTATTGTAACTTTGTTCTCCTTTTTTTGAGAAACATATTTTCTGTTCTTTTAAGAACAATCAAAAGTCATAAGAGAAAATTGTCTACATGTGCATCCAGTTCTATTGAATTATTGTTTAATCATGTGGAAAACACATGAATTTTGTTTTCAAAAAGTGCATCAACGTTAACATTGAGCAAGGATTTTTTACTTGAAAGTTGAAGAACGTCTCCATAATTTTTTACTAGATTGTGTTTGCTGCCCTTCGAGAGATAAAAAGCAATTAAGGCTTTCAGGGATGAAGGGCAGCATTTTTCAAACAATTCATTTGTTTTTCTTTGAAAAGTTGCAGTTCGTTTCCATTATTCTAGAGTGTGTTTGCTGCCCTTTTAGAGGTAAAAAGCAATTAAGGCTTTTAAGGATAAAGGGCAGCTTTCATAAAAAAAAGAATTGCCCAAAAAAAACCGTGGAGGTCGGATGGTGCCAAGTTTTCCTTACCTGAATCCGGCGATGACTCCAGCGAGGACTCCAAAGTTACGTCCACAAACCACATATCCATAGATAAACTCCCATCTGTGCACTGTCTCGTGAGACTCGTCGGCACAAAGATAGGAGCACCTAAACAAAGAAAATAAAGTTAGAATTATTTCGTTGCCTCAAAATATTATACTAAATATTAATATTTTTTTCATTTAACAGCTAATTTTATTTTAACAAATATTATACTGACACAAATTTGAGCTGGAAGCTCCGATGCCCGTTCCTCCATATAGCATATAGTTAGCTACAAGCTCAAATTTGTCTCAGTGTGGTTCCCATAACCCAGCAGCCACATCTTTCATGACTGCCCTGACTTCAGACCACCAAAAGGTGAGCAGGGACTCGGAGAACTAGACTAGGATACCACCAAGTGGCTTGCAGTCACTAAACTACCTAGGCCTATCTAAATTTCATAATGTTCACCTTGGTCAATTTTTTTAACGAAAACAAATTTTACCGTTTCTCGGAATTAGTTCCCTCGAAATCAATTTAACTCAGAAACATTAATTGTTCATTCCTATTTCACTTGTTTACAAAACAATCCAGTAATAACATAAGCCTAATTATTGGAATGGAGGCAAACCCTGATAAGCAGGTGAAGCCTTATGTTAAAGACAATAATGGGTACAAAACAGATATAACGGGAAAAGGGACAGGAAACAAAAACACAATTCAAATAATCAGTTAATTAACAGCTAACATGGTTACAAGGGAAAAACGATAACGTAAAATGTTTTGTCACTCTACTCTAGTCACTCTCAATGTTGTTTCTCTTAACAAAGAAACATGACTACTAAGTGACATCACACTGAAACAGAAAACTTATTCAAGGGGTGGAATAGTATGGGGATGAACAAATATGTTAATACACTTGAAGAATTGACTTGCGACAAAGCCACCAAGGTGCCATACAAATGTATGTCATTGCCAGTAAAAGTACAACATTGTCAATGAAGTAGCAGTAAGAACAATTCAGGATTTAAGTGTTTTTGTTTGGGGGGGGGGGGTTAGGTTCATTTTAATTAAAGTTTCATTAGTTTCAAATTAAGTTAGCAGAGAAGCCTTAATAACGGAAGTTTAAAGTCTTAAGTTTGTTGGCATGCAAAACAACTTTATAACAAGTTGATATAGGTAAAAGATAATAATATGCTATCTTGACAATGAAGGGGGCTACCAATAATTCTGCTGGGTATATTGAAATGTTTGCTTCACTCATTTAGAGTAAGTAAAATACAACCAGATGTGGTTGTAAGCGAATTTGAAAAAGGTACTTTAACAGTTCAAATAAGTTCAAATATTCCAGCAATTCAAATTAACAAACCAATTGGAGACTTTGGAACGCTGGGTGGCAGCAGACTTGCCAGGTAAATTTCCATTGTTAACTTAGTTCCGAGCACGGGCACACAACTAAGAACAATGAATTTACCTGGTAAGTCTGCTGCCACCTAGCGTCCTTAAAAGTCCAATGACAGAGGACTAATTTTTGTTTTACCTGTCCCATTAGGGCATCCCTCTCCTTGCCTCTCACAAAACAGTCCCATCGATGTCACTTGAAGCTTGGCTTGATGTGAGCTCGCTGGTGGCTAGTGGCTGGTGTATGTTGGCTGGTGGCTGGTACCTGCCGCCTGCCGCCTGCCGCCTGCCGCCTGCCGCCTGCCGCCTGCCGGCTACGGGCTACTGGCTGCTGGCTGCGGGCTACTGGCTGCGGGCTACTGGCTACTGGCTACTGGCTACTGGCTGCTGGCTGCTGGTTTTGCGCTCGGTGTTGCCCCATCTCGATCATTGCTAGAATTCAAGAAGAAAAAACTGCACGGTTCAGCGAACACAAGACAAAGTATACCTTTGATATTCGATTGTTTTAATACCATATAAAATGTAGATTCAGTAAAATTAACATTTTGAGATATCACCGAAAATATGGAACAAACAAATCCACGCAGGAAGATCCCTTTAGGATATACACAGTCTGAGAAGCGTTACTGCAGTAACGCTTCGCTTGTTTAATTTTTCAAGAGAAACACATGTTTTTGATGGGAGTGAAAACAATGATTTCGAATGAACAAGAGATCTGTTAACCAGGGAACAGATTTCAATTGTTATCCTTCTCCATGTTTTTGAAGGTTTTCATCGTATGTATTTTGGTGTGTAATATGACATTAAAAATGAAAAACAAACATAAACGAAAAGGAAAAAAATAAACAAGCTTTGAAATAAAAAACAATTAAAATAGAAAATAACCCCCTCAAAAATTAACAATAACAATAGAACAAAATTACCCCCCCCCCTCAAAAATAAATAAATAAATAACTAAATAAATAAAAATAAAGCAGGAATAAGGCGACAAATGACAAGGAAACGAGACACCTATTTATATGGTGTTAGAAATTGGCTGTTCTTCTTTTATGTTTTAACACAGTGTGTGCATCTGTGGAATTAACCCTAATACTCTGCGCCCCCCCCCCCCCCCCACGGAACAAAGAGACCCCATTCACATGGCCATAGGGTCCATGAAACTTGTTTTCTGATCTAATTTTATTTTATAGACGAAAACAACATGGTTTTGCCGCGAGGCCGATACCCCCCCCCCCCCCAAAAAAAAAAGGGTAATTTTTATGTTTAACTTCCAAAGCCTTACCTTATTTTTGTCGATGGATCGATGTGTTCATTCGGCTTCGGTCATGGAAGTTTACGGCCCTTTCGACGGCGACTCATGGGGAGCTCTCTACAGCTACCCGGGCTCAAACACCGAAGTTCATTGCTTTGAAAAGTTTGATAGTCAAAACTAGAGAAGTTCGTGGAATTCACGATAATGTTGTGAGGGGTTCAACAGTGAGTTTTGTGTTGAACACTGCAGTTTTTGGTAAATGTAATACAGCCATGTGACAATAAAAACACAACGTGCAAATTCGTGTGTGCTGTTGTAGGCCTTCTACTTCAAAAACCATGACCGAGCCTTTTAGAATATCACCATTTTATAGTGCAACAGTTTGGACGAAATAGTTCTGAATGCACATGACTAGTTCCGGTGACAATTTCGACAATTAAAGTTCATCAGAAAATGCAACAATTTTGACAATATTGCAAGTAAAGTTCATCAGGAAAACGCGACGTCAAGACCCTCGTTGAGCCGAGAGATACGGCCGTCCTCCAGCGCGACACGTCCAGTAATGCCGTGCTGTATCTGCCACAACGAGGGCTTCGAAACCCGTGCCAAGATCTCCTTATTTGCATAACAAGAAGTCTTTCATGCTAAGACATTCCACAGTCACCGCCTAATCTCAGTTTCTTTCTCTTTTCTTGTTGATGTGTAGGGCAACCCATTGGTGTTATATAACGGTGTTCGTTATAACTAGACCATTCTACTTACACACATAACCGGACCATGGGTTCGAATCCCTATTGGTATTTCTTTTCAAATGCCCTCTTACAAATAGGCGAAGTTAACTGTGCGTGACCTGTGTTGACGATGGGTCAGCGCCATTTTCTTAATGGGCTACTTGCTAGCTATCTCAGTGGTTCTTTATTCTTTTGTATTTAACATTTTGTATGTACCATTTATAGTGTTTTCTTTAGAATTGGCTTGAGAGGAGGGCCTCTATAGTCAATCCTTTGGGCTTAGCAGTTTCATTACCCTCATGTACTTAAATTGCTCATTGCTGTATTTTAAAATGTGTTAACCTAGAATTAATTTGCATTATGTTGTACTTTTCATCTACCCGAGAAATGAAATAAATATAAAATGTGTTTACCTAGAATTAATTTGCATTAGGCATGTGTACTTTTCATCTACCCGAGAAATGAAATAAATATAAAATTTAAAATACCATATATACGCCACTTTAGTTGGTTTACAGCAGCTAATTCTTTTTCCCTTAATAAAAGAAAATATGTGTACTTACAAACAATCACATTTGCAGAGAGAGGAAACAGATATAGACCACCTCAGGGCCACATTTCTTTAGCTGCTTAAAGAACAGAGAATGATGCTTAACACACAAAAAATAACCCAAGTGTTTACGAAGGGTCAGCGCCATTTTCTCAATGAAAACTACTACTCCTTGCGAGTAATCTCAAAGGTTCTTTTGTATTTAACACCTTGTTTGTGCCATAGGTCATTTTGGTTGGTTTACGAAAGCTAGTCTAATATGTTTTCCTCATTTGAAGAAAACATCTTTACTTACAAGTACTAGAGTCATTCCAGTTTATTTACAACAGCTAGTTTTATTTTTCAAAATACAGTGTGCGTCTACCATTCCCACCATCTTGGGAGTCATTTTGTTCAAGGGTGGATCGGGGGGGGGGGCAACGGGGGCCGTTCCTGGTGTAAATAATTCATTTTGAATAGCCTACTGCTGACTACTGTGTTGCATTATTTCTTGAACTGATACTGCACTACGTTTTGTACTAAAAATAAAAGGTATTGCCTAAATCCACCAGCCCCAAATTCTACAGCTCCAAATCTGATGAATTTTTGTTGTGTTTCCTTCATCAATCATGCCTCTAATTGGCATTTCATTGCACAATACAACATCTATAATAATCCATCATTTTTCCGGAGCCCTTAAGCGGGCCCAGACCCTACGTCGTAGGCTACTCGCCCTAGCATGCTCCATCTTGGACACATTTGGGCCCCTCTAAAATATTGTCTAGAATCGCCTGTTGTGCACATACTCCCAAAATGGCGGACAGGAGGGAGTCAAAAAGTCAAAATATTGCTCCTCCATTTTGTTGGCCCAATAAAGCTGTTAACAGAAAATACTGCTCAGGAAACAATACACCAAATATGCATATGTTTTTTAGTATTTTGTTGGGAAGTTATAATCTAATGCAAACAGTTATTCCATTGTGTTTTGCTAAAAATTCCTCAAGGTTCGAATATTTTCTATAAATATAAATGCTTCCAGTTACGATAAGCATTCAGTATTATCCGAAAACAAATACAATTGCTTTTGTACAACACGTTTTCAGTTCCACGTGTACGCTGTTGTTTGCAAACACGGGGCGCAAGTCACTGCGCTAAATATAGCCCCTGACGTAATGTACATGACGTCACTGTCATGCCCAGCCTGTCAACAACAGCCCATTCATGGTGAACCTCGTTCCCGTGAACCTCGTTCCCGTATTTCTATAAATATAAATGCTTCCAGTTACGATAAGCATTCAGTATTATCCGAAAACAAATACAATTGCTTTTGTACAACACGTTTTCAGTTCCACGTGTACGCTGTTGTTTGCAAACACGGGGCGCAAGTCACTGCGCTAAATATAGCCCCTGACGTAATGTACATGACGTCACTGTCATGCCCAGCCTGTCAACAACAGCCCATTCATGGTGAACCTCGTTCCCGTGAACCTCGTTCCCGTATGAAGCGCAACTCAAACCCACCCAGTAACCCATGCAAAGCGATTAGATGTTAACCCCCCCCCCCATGGGTCGAGGTTGCGTGTAGACATACAATACATGCCTCGCACTGAAGCCACATCCGATTCGCCAACTGTCATCCTTGACCTTTGACCTGTTGTAATTAGCATAAAGGGACGGCCATACAGAAGAGAGTAAACACATTCGTCACCCATACACACTTGGATTTTGACTTCGAGGATCACACGATGAGATTACTATAATTTTTTTTTTTTACAAATTTACAATGCGTCGACAGCCTTGACTATCGGTGGTGCATAGGCCTATATAAAGAGGTTTGAGGTACCGGTTCGTCTTTATTTCGAATCCTGTATCGTACATTGACGACGCTAACAGGGTTTTCCTGAAAAGTCTTACAGGGTTTCTTCGAAGTTTCTTCTCGGCCATTGATACATCATAATGGTATGTCATATTCTTTTCGTTTATTCATGTATACGTTAATTTATTTGTTATTTTTGTTATGTATATTTTTTTTTTTTTTTTTTTTTTCATTTTATATATGCAGAGGGAAAGCTTTATTAAATCAATAGCTAGGAGAAGTTTAAAGCAACATAATCTGTTGAAAATAGTCAAGAATAAAACACAATTATGTATTTAATAACTAAGTGTCGTTTGCTAATCATTTTAAGAACCAATAAGTTGTTTTTTTTTTGCATTTTTTATTTCTAATAACCACGAAAGATTAAATCAACAACCAGGGGAAGCTCTTAGAGCAAACTATTATTTGAAAATTATATAAAGAATACGCAGCAAAACGAATTTAATAACTAAGTGAGTCACACTTTTTTTAGAACCTAAAAAGTAGTGAACATTAAATTTGCATTATTGTCAAATTGTGCATAAAGTGGACAGTATTTCGTCTAGAAATTTTGTCCAACGTGTTTTTTGTTCGTTCGGTAAGTAGAGCGCACGACATCGCTACCCCCCCCCCCCTCCGTTTTGTTTTGTTCGTACGGTACAAGTAGAGCGCACGCCATCGCTACCCCCCCCCCACGCCCCCACCCCAACCCCTTTCATTGCATCGTCATACACACGTGCGCACCGGTTTCAACCGGTAATATTTCGCAATGTTCATAGCGTCTATTTATACACGTGCACATCTGTTATTGCAAGAAGTCGGACTGTTTGCAAATCGAGCGCGACGTTGAATGCTGACCTTCTCATTTAAAGACACTAGATAGACACTATTGGTAATTGTCAAAGACCAGTCTTCTCAGTTGGTGTATCTCAACATATGCACAAAATAACAAACCTGTTAAAATTTGAGCTCAAGTGGTTGTCGAAGTTGCGAGATAACTATGAAAAAAACACCCTTGTCACACGAAGTTGCGTGCTTTCAGATGCTTGATTTCGAGACCTCCAATTCTAAATCTGAGGTCTCGAAATCAAATTCGTGGAGAATTACTTCTTTCTCGAAAACAACGTCGCTTCAGAGGGAGCCGTTTCTCACAATGTTTTATATTATCAACCTCTGCCCATTACTCGTTACCAAGTGAGGGTTTATACTAAAAATTATTTTGAGTAATTACCAAAGTGTCCACTGCCTTAAAATTTTTTTTTTAAAATAATTAGATTTCGTCATGAAGCTTCGATTGCGGTCTCACGTGAATCAGCAACACCATGATGCTTATATAATACTGCCTGGCAGGGACCGTATGGAAAGTTCAAAGGGAAAGATTTGGAGTTTGATCAGTTCTGTCATTGAATATTATAAGTGTAACATGTTGACTTTATTCTTTTAAAATTTCTCATTGATATTTTCCTTGAATAAACTTGGAATAAATAGCAAGTTGAGGTGTATATCACCAGCTTCACTTAAAAAACGGGTCATAATTGACCCAGACTCACAGGGGGGGGGGGGGGTGCTGCTGATACATGACGGGTCAGTTTGCCGCGTCACTTTTAGAAGTACTCCAGGCCATACTGACCCACTAGTGCCACAAAACTAGGTCAGGCCCCGGGTCACCAGGGTCAATTCTGAAATGGGAGTATTTAGAATGCATGACACCGCGTTACGACCAAAGCGCTCCTTTTCACGTTTAGGTATGCAGATAATTTAATTATGAGACCCATATACTTAGCACCTTGTAAGGGTAGGAGGTGATGCAGTGCAACAGGCCAGAAACACCAGGGCTTACCCCCCCCCCCCCCCCCTTTATCTTCACAATAAAGTGTACAGAGACAAATTTTATAAAGCCCGTAAGCACAACAATTTCAGCTTTAACAAAAATAGCTTTACCCACACAGAACACCATAAAGTAATGATGCAACTTGTACCACGGTGATTTCTTACTTAGCCAAGAAATTTGCTTAGCAGAATGTTCTGCTCAACAGCTTCATTAAACTGGGTCATGGTTCCATCACGTGCGTTTTAAAGAACATAGGACCCAGCCCACGACATGGACGAAGCAATATGATGAGGTGTTTTGCCTGTAGGACAAAAGTGACATGGCCGGGACTTGAACCCACCCCGTACTAACATTAATTACATCACCATAACATGGGTCTGGGGCCCAACCACCGGAATTATTTCACCATATTTATTTCACAATGTTATAAAAATATTCCTGAAGATATTGTGAATGACAAGCTTTCGGAGCGCCACGGCAGCTCGGGGCTGTATACTCCCTAATGGGAGCTGAGCAAGATTAAAGGGATGTTTATTGGCCCAATGACCAGGGGACTAATGTAAAGCGCATTGATACGGTTTATTGTGAAATGCGCTATATAAGAATTTGTTATTATTATTATTAGTATTATTATTATTATTATTATTATTATTATTATTATTATTATTATTATTATTATTATTATTATTCTGATAACAAATATGGACTCCCATGGATCTCAGCAACTACATCTCGGGGTCAAAATTGACCCAGAATCCGGGTTCTGCTTTCTGGGTCAGTTTGAACCAATTCTGGGTCATTTTGAGTCGCACTGTCCCAAAAGCTGGATTCGACCCGGAAGTTGGTAGAGTGTTAACAGAAACAAAAAGTAGCTTAAACAATACAAGACAGTTTTAAAGGGTTAAAACAAAAATGCATTATAAAAACATAGTTAATGTACTTCAATTTTATTTGTATTGTTATCCTTCCATGCTATATTTCAAGTTCTACTTAAAATATCTTTCTTTCAGCGTGAGGTACTGTCAATCCACATCGGCCAGGCCGGAGTCCAGATGGGCAATGCCTGCTGGGAGCTGTACTGCCTGGAGCACGGCATCCAGCCTGATGGTCGGCTGTCTGATGACAAGACCACGAACTCTTGCTCTAAAGCCTTTAACACCTTCTTTAGCGAGACGAGCGGCGGTCAACACACACCAAGGGCTATCATGCTCGATCTTGAACCCACTGTTGTTGGTAAGTAGAATATTACTCTATCCTGATTAAACGCACTGGACACTTTAATGGTAATTAGGCCTATTTAAAATAATTGTCAGCATAAAAACTTACTTGGTAACAAGCAATGGGGAGCTGTTGATAGTATAAAACATTGTGAGAAACGGCTCCCTCTGAAGTAACGTAGATTTTTAGAAGTCATTCCTCACTAAAATATTTGAATTTAATCCGATACCTCGATCAGCTGATGCTTAACACATGATTCTCTTGCTAAGCAAAAACAGTTTACCAGCCAACATTCCATGAAGTTTACATGGTTGTGACTGGTGCCCTACTAATTTGTTGCTTAGCAAAGACATTTGATAAGCAGTAGTTTCTGCTAAACATCTTTATGAAAATGGGCCCTAGATTGGGGTTGGATCAATGTGCCCGAACCATTTTGCTTATTAAACTTCCGTAAAAAATTTGCATTCTTGTAGATGAGGTCCGAACTGGAACCTACCGCCAGCTCTTCCACCCTGAGCAGTTGATTTCAGGCAAGGAAGATGCCGCCAACAACTACGCCAGAGGTCACTTCACCGTCGGCAAGTGCATTGTGGACAAAGTGCTTGACAGGATACGAAAACTGGCAAGTTATGTATTTTTTAAACTGGTTTTCCCGGTCAATCGTAGCAGCAATTGAAACAGTTTTTTTAAAAACCTGTATCTGTTTAGTTATAATAATTGCAATGCATTTCGTTTGTAACACATTGTCCGTATTTTTGGTCGTAACAACCGAAATCCCAAGCCCTGGTGCGGGTTTTTAAAACGGTTTCAGAGTTTCCTCGAATATGACTTCATTTCAGGGAAAACACTGTCACAGAATGTGTCTTTTAATGTTATGTATGAACTACATAATCAGTGAGCTTTCAGCCTAAAATCAAACTATGATGTTTTTTTTATCCATCCAAACCCTGGGAGGGCACATCTTTTTTGATGACAGTTTTTGGACTTTTGCCCTTCCCTGGACGGCCTGTGCTTGTTTTATTGTTTTGTTTTGTTGTTTTTTTTGTCCGAAGAATTAAAATAAATAAATAATAAAATAATAACACCTTTATTCATCCAATTTTACATTTCGTCATGTATAGGTGCTATGTGGTATAAGATGCATATAAATTAGAATCAAACCTACCAAAACAAAATGTTTTACTTCGAAAATGATTTCTGTTTTTTTTGCCAAACAATAACTCTGAAGACAATTCCTGATCAATTAATATCCAATTTATTTCCAGGAGCTTAACAAATCTGCAAATACAACTTGATGAAATCACAGAGCAATGCTCTATGATGAAATCCATACAGTTTGCACCTATGTCCTTAGTACATGTATAAACCAGAAGCATTTTTAAAGTTAATTTCAATATTCACCTTCTTGATCAACAGGCTGATAACTGCAATGGGCTTCAGGGCTTCCTCATCTTCCACAGCTTCGGTGGAGGTACCGGCTCTGGCTTCACCTCCCTTCTGATGGAGCGTCTCTCTGTCGACTATGGCAAGAAACCGAAGCTTGAATTCGCCATCTACCCCTCACCCAATCTCGCCTCAGCGGTGGTTGAGCCCTACAATGGCGTACTGAGCACTCACACCATCATAGAACACTCTGACTGTGCCTTCATGGTCGACAACGAAGCCATCTATGACATCTGTAAGCGAAACATGGACATCGACAAGCAGACGTTCACCAACGTCAACCGACTGATTGCTCAGATAGTGTCGTCGATCACGGCATCACTGAGGTTCGATGGCTCCCTCAACGTCGACTTGACGGAGTTCCAGACCAACTTGGTGCCCTACCCTCGAATCCATTTCCCACTGGTCACCTATGCTCCAATTATTTCTGCTGAGAAGGCCTACCATGAGCAGCTGAGTGTTGCTGAGATCACCAATTCTTGCTTCGAGCCGGCCAACCAGATGGTGAAGTGCGATCCCCGTCACGGCAAGTACATGGCCTGCTGCCTCCTGTACCGTGGTGATGTCGTCCCCAAGGATGTCAACGCTGCCATCGCAACCATCAAGACCAAGCGTACCATCCAGTTCGTCGACTGGTGTCCAACTGGCTTCAAGGTGGGCATCAACTACCAGCCACCTACCGTGGTGCCTGGTGGCGATCTGGCCAAGGTGCAGCGTGCCGTCTGCATGCTGAGCAACACCACCGCCATCGCTGAGGCCTGGGCTCGTCTGGACCACAAGTTTGATCTGATGTACGCCAAGCGAGCCTTCGTCCACTGGTACGTAGGAGAGGGTATGGAGGAGGGAGAGTTCTCTGAGGCTCGTGAGGATATGGCTGCCCTGGAGAAGGACTACGAGGAGGTCGGAATCGATTCAACAGATCCTGTTGAAGAAGAAGAGTTCTAAACCTTATAAACATTAACTGATGTATTTGATGCATCTCAGAGAGCGTCTTCAAAGTAGGAACGGTCGGAACATTCTGAATTGGTTAAATAACCCAGCAGGCGTACCTGGACCGATCCACTGGACTCCGGCTCGTTCCGTCTGAACGTTCACGATACCAACACGTGGCTCGGAACAATGACGCGGTCCAGAGGAACATGTCCGACTTCGGACCTTGCCCCTTTACAGAATCTCGGATTTAAACAGCACACTGGTTCGCAGTCGCTCCCTCACATTTATTCTTATTATTGCTATCTGCGAGATCGGGCCATTCTAAACTGGGCGTTGTTGGCAACCCACCTCCAAGCAGTGACGGTGCAGTGGGTCATTGATGTGTGCTACATATTGACCTCATGACATTATTTTACTGCGTAAGATATTCGCAACTGAAGACTTTTAAAAAGAAAGTGCTTTGGAAAGTCACTAATTAAAGTGCAATTAATTAACAAATTAAAGCGTATTTTTGTGTTTTTCTTAAAAATAATGGTTAATATTTCATATTATTATCTCGATTTCGTCAAGCATAATTTAAAGTACTTTCTCCTTTGTATAGTGCGTCAACTTCGTGTTGAATGTATAATTAATACAACTTGTTTTATAATCTTGTTATAATATTATGTATATATTTTTATCATTTTTCTTTCCATTTTCTTTTCATTGTTTTCAATTTGATGTAACCCTATTGTATCCCAACATAATGAGGCAAAAAACGTTCAAACATGCCTAAGATTTTATTTAAAGGGAGGGTATTTGATACTTACTCCAATATAAACCAGTTGCTTGGTAAAAAGCACCGGAGAGCTGTTGATATTATAAAACATTACTAGAAACGACACCCTTTTAAGTGATAGTTTTAGTAAAAGAGGTAAAACTCACCAAAAGTAATTGACCCTGATATGAGAAAGGCTTCAGACATAAAGCCGGTCTCGGGCTTCTGAAAATACAAGTGTTTTTTTTCCCAAGTGTTTTCTTGCAACTTTGATGGTCAACTGATCCCAAATTTTTACAGGTTTGTTATTGTTTGCAAAGGTTGGGATACACCAAGTGAAAAGACTGGTCTTGCTGCAACAATTTTGTTTCTTATATAGATGTATTCGTCTTCATAAAAAGTGTTAAAATGTTTATTAAAAGAGGAAAGGACTCTAATCCAAACTTACTTGTAAATTGAAAAATTATAATAAATATACAGTTTGTGTAAACACTGTCAAAGCTGGGTGTTGTTTTACTGGAATTGTTTACGTTTTGTGGCGTCATTTAGGGAGAGTCTACCTCATGTTTATGAGACCTTTATCAATGTAACCAAACCGAGGTTGGAAGAACAAAATAGTCTGGTTCCTATTTGCAAAGTGATTATTAGCATACATTCTTGTTGTTTGATATGTGGAACATGACCGAGATGGAGGCAATGGTCTATAGCCATTAGCCAAAGACCTTGCTGTATCAAACCTGGGGTGGATTTCACAGAGAGTTAAGACTAGTCTTATCTCAAGTTAGGACCAGTTACTCGTCCTAACTTAGGACTACTCATGCAATTTGTATATCTCCTAGGACTAGTCCTTAGTTAGGACTAGTCCTAACTCTTTGTGAAATCGACCCCGGACCCGAGTTGGCTGCTACGGATACGGCTCCGGCTGGATTGCCGTGTCACTAAGTAACACCCTTAGCAGTGGTCATATATGTAGCCACAAATTCGGAAACGGTATCACGAACCCCAACAAAGGGCCATTTTCAAACGAGATTGTCAGTAGGCCTACCGCCTTTCTCAAACTGAAAGGAAGCTCGGCCATCTCTCTCTCGATATTTAAAGACAGTGGACACTATTGGTAATTGTTAAAGACTAGCCTTCAGGTGTATCTCAACATATTATGCATAAAATAACAAACCTGTGAAAATTTGAGCTCAATCTGTCATCGAACTTGGGAGATAATAATGAAAGAAAAAACACCCTTTAGATGGTTGATTTCGAGACCTCAAGTTCTAAATCTGAGGTGTCTAAATCAAATTTTGTGGAAAATTACTTCTTTCTCGAAAACTATGCCACTTCAGAGGGAGTCGTTTCTCTCAATGTTTTATACAGTTAGTTAACCTCTACCCATTACTCGTCACCATGAAATGCTTAATGCTAATAATTATTTCGAGTAATTACCAATAGTGTCCACTGCCTTTAAACCTATAGTTCATTTTCATTAACTTCGTATTAAGAACTTAAGAACTAAGACAACTTTAGTAATTGTCAAAGACCATGTATTCTCACTTGGTGTATCCCAACATCAGTACTGCCCAACATATGCATGAAACACCAACAAATCGTTGATTATTTGAACAATTTTTGGTCATCGAAGTTGCAAGAGAATACTGCAAGAAAAAACACCCTTTTTGCAAAAATAGCTATGCTTTCAAATGCTTAATAAAAGGCTTCAGGCCTGAAGTTTTTTACCCCTTTCTAAAACAACAACGTACTTCAGAAGATGGCGTTTCTCACAATGTTTTATACTATCAACAGTTCTCCATTGCTCGTTACCGTGTAAGTGTTTATGCTAACAATTATTTTAATAATAGTGTCCAGTGCTTTTAAAATAGCAATTCCGGATAAATAAACCGCCAATGGTAGCCCTGTATAAAATAACCCTGTACGTAGTACAAAACCTTGACATGAAATAATCACCAACCTGGTGTTTTTACGACTTGTTTCAATGCCGACAACCCCCCCCCCCCCCCCTCCAACCGTCCCAACCAAACCACTACCACCAACATTAGCTACTAACCATAATTATCGTCAGTATACGTGAGTGCATGGCAGTATACGTGTACTTTTGCATATTATTATTGTAAAATAAAATTGCTATTAATTTTCGTACCAGACTATCATACGACGTTCTCAAACTAACCAACCAACCAACCAACCAAAGGCTCCAAGCGTGGATTTTAATCGTACAAGACAGTTTGTTTATTTCTGTGGAGAACAATGGTAAGTTTTGTTTACATTATCTTTGTCAATATTATTTAATTAGCACTTTGATTCTGATGACGACCAGTACAGAATGTTCGAAACGTCGATAAGGCTAGCCACGGTTGTAGTGCAAGTCATTTCGGTTGATTGTGCGGTGGAACGCAAACTGGGGATATTGGTTGTGAATCTGCTCCCATACAAAATCAAAATATTGTGTTCGTTGTAAAGGTGTTGTCTTTGTTAAAGGCAGTGGACACTATTGGTAATTACTCAAAATAATTATTGGCACAACATCTTTCTTGGTGTGGAGTAATGGGGAGAGGTTGGTGGTATACAACATTGTGAGAAACTGCTCCCTCTTAAGTGCCATAGTTTTTAAGAAAGAAGTTATTTTCCACGAATTTGATTTCGAGACCTCAACTTTAGAACTTGAGGTCTCGAAATCAACCATCTAAAAGCACACAACTTCGTGTGACAAGGGTTATTTTTCTTTCATTATTATATCGCAACTTCGATGACCGATTGAGCTCAAATTTTCACAGGTTTGTCATTTTATGCATATGTTGAGATACACCAACTGTGAAGGCTAGTCTTTGACAATTACCAATAGTTTCCACTGCCTTTAAGATCTGTCTGAAGCCTACAAATTCTGGTGCATTTAGAAGAACTCATTAATCAGTTAATTTGATTTGAAGAGCTTTCCACAGGCGGCCTAACATCTCTTTTCATTCAATCTAGTTAAATATTCATTTTGGTCTTACCCATATACACCGATGAGCGTAAACACTGTATACTCAGTTTTCACAATTTTCGGTGAAAATAAAATCAGACGAATTGCTCGGATGGGATTCGAACCAACTATTAATTGTGCAATTCTAGAGCAGTGTCATTTCAGTGATGAGTCAGTGTCATGTTCTAGTGTTCTAGCACTTTGCACCTTAAACACGCCAGTCAACAAGTCAATTATTGAATGGAATGAGTTGATTATTTACTTAATATTCGATACATTGATTGTTGATTGATTGATAGATGAGGTGATTAATAAACTAGACTATAAAGTGCCTAAACGTCACCGATAACTGCTTATAAGTTTTTTTTTTCCTGTCGCCGCCATGAATCCCGACCTCTCCTCAACCATTTGTTTCCTCTATACATAAATGTATTAACAGTGAGCAACACGTTTCAAATAATCATGCCAATTAAACATTTTTTATACTTGCATCAAATTATGTGAATATCTTTTTTAATAATATCATCAGTAACCAAGCATAATGCCTGGGAATTGTTTAGCAAACAGATGTCGTGGCCGTTAGTTTTGTATTGTTTATTTTGATGGATTCTCTTCCAATGTGAATTTCAAGGAGTAGTGCCATTATATTGTTCATTTTTTGCATTTGGAGCAGACTAGGACAAAAAAAGGGTCTTTTGGGAAGGAATATTATGTTTAAATTAGAATTGTCTCAAGATAAACCATTTTAAGAAGTGAATGACCAGATACTATCCGTTGCAATAGTTGAGATGTAATACAACATAAATTACATTTTCCGAAATGTCTCGTTCAAGCTTAACGCTGTTTTGCCTGTGAAAACCAAACCAATTATTTACATTAAATTTTTCTACAATCTCATTTTGTGATGGCGGGGGTGCCCAAAAGCCTTCACTTCTGGTTACGCCAAAATTATTGGGAACAAAATGAAAAAAATCATGCATGATTTGTAGAATGTCCTTCAGAAAATGTGTAAATCAATTTAAATTTACCAGTTTGGATATTTGAAGAGTACCCTCATCCAAAAAGTGCATTGTACCTGCATAAAGTAAAAGTTCATCTATTATGCATGAGTGAATATACCACACTATAAATAACTAGCTGGTGCTATATGTACATGTTAATAAGTGAACAAGTGAATGGTTAGATAAATTAGTGTTGCTGTTGTTGATTTTGATGTTGTTGTTGTTGTTGTTGTTGTTGTTTTAGGGTGTTTTTTTCTGACTATAAGTATACCCTCTCTTTTATAAAGGTTATGATCAATTAAATTATCACGATTGATTTCATCCGATACAGCCGCGTGAGGTACTCTCAATTCACATAGGTCAAGGCGGGGTTCAGATCGGCAATGCCTGCTGGGAGCTGTACTGCCTGGAGCACGGCATCCAGCCTGATGGTCAGATGCCCGATGACCACACCCCTGGTGCCGAGAACGACCAGTTTAACACGTTCTTCAGTGAGACTTCCAACGGCAAGCACGTACCCAGGGCTATATTCGCCGACCTCGAGCCCACTGTTATTGGTAAGGTGGTTACACATTTGGGGCTGGTTACCTTATTATGGTAAGCACAGTTGTGTTATGCTTAGCTACTTTTTGCCGGGCAGCTGCCCTAGACTTGTCCCCTGTCCTTTGAAAGATAATTACGCGTAATGGGATGACAGAACCAGCTATACCAATGGATTGGACATACATGTCTACACAATCATAATAATGATGGTTTATATGTAAACATGTACATGGAGTTCGACTCCAAAATAAGTGCGAGATCAACGGTACATCTGTACCACGTGACCGTCACTAATATTGACGTTGGCTTGAGGCCACTCTCTGGAGTAATTCACCAGCCTCGAAGTGTGACGTCACATATTCAGGCTATAGCTGTCACAACTTTGCATGAAACCATTTTTTTTTTTTTACTTCAGTGCACCGTATAAAAATTTCATCAACCTCTGTTTTCTGTTTGTTATTATCACAGATGAAATACGCACCGGTACATACCGCCAGCTCTTCCACCCCGAGCAGATGATATCTGGGAAGGAGGATGCTGCTAATAACTTTGCCCGAGGTCACTACACCGTCGGCAAGGAGCACATCGATCAAATGCTGGACAGAATCAGGAAAATGGTATGTGTGTTTGACATGAACTGCTCTGTCGAAAATACTGCCCCGTTCAAACAGCTATGCAACTTTACAACATGCTGACCGCCCCGATCTCGTAGAGTTTTATCAAGGCATGGCATTATCAACGTCGTCAAAATCCAGCTATTTGTCAATGTAAAGAGTGTACAACGACCGTACTGCTTCTAGGATCCTCCCACGATTGGCCGCAATTGGCCACGCTGAATTCCCTCGAAACAGCGGACCGGTCTATGTTGTAAACAAATTCAGCAAGTAAACGACCTTGCCCTTACCTATTTTCTCAAACGTATTTTAACCTTTTAGAAGACAAGACTTAATTGACGAGTTGCTAGGCAGTGTAACACATAATAATTCCCTGATCCCTTGTTAGCGTGTTACTTTTTCTCGTGTTATTCCTGTAACTATTTATGGAGTTCTTTTCGAAACCAGGTCTTATCGAGAAGGTTGTCTGCTTATTTCCCAGGCAGAACAATGCACGGGTCTACAAGGGTTCCTGTTGTTCCATAGCGTCGGTGGAGGCACCGGGTCCGGTCTGGCCTCTCTGCTCGCCCAACGGCTCTCCGTGGACTTCGGCAAACGGAGCAAACTTTCCTTCACGGTCTACCCCGCTCCGGACATCGCCACGGCAGTAGTAGAGCCGTACAACTGCGTCCTAAGCACCCACAACCTTCTCGATAACTGCGATGTCACCTTTGCCTTCGACAACCAAGCCATCTTCGAGATGTGCAAGTCGAGGCTCGACCTCGAACGCCCGTCAATGACCAACATCAATCGACTGATTGCGCAAGTTGCGTCCAGTCTCACGTCATCCCTGCGCTTCGACGGCTCCCTCAACGTCGACTTGAATGAATTTCAGACGAACCTCATACCATTTCCGCGGGTTCATTTTACCGTGCCGTCTTTCGCGCCCATTCTGTCCGTGGAGAAGGCGCACCACGCGCGGATAACCGTCGCTGATATAAGCGGAGCTTGTTTTGAGCCTGGCATCCATATGGTCAAGTGCGACCCACGTCGCGGGAAGTACATGTCCTGCAGTATGATGTACCGTGGAGATGTCTTCCCCAAGGATGTCAATGCTGCCGTGGCTGCCATCAAGTCAAAAAGCACTATCCAGTTCGTTGACTGGTGTCCAACTGGCTTCAAGGTGGGCATCAACAACCAGCCTCCAACCGAAGTGCCAGGTGGGGATCTGGCGAAGGTAAGCCGGGCCGTCTGTCTACTGAGCAACACCACAGCCATCTCCGAGGCCTGGGCTCGTCTGGATCACAAGTTTGATCTGATGTACGCCAAGCGTGCCTTCGTCCACTGGTACGTAGGAGAGGGTATGGAGGAGGGTGAGTTCTCTGAGGCTCGCGAGGATCTGGCTTCCCTGGAGAAGGACTACGAAGAGGTTGCTCTAGATTCTGAAGGTGGAGGGGAAGATGGTGAAGCTGATGAGGAGTATTGATATAACGCAAAGTGTGATTCTGAGCTCCAAATACAACGAATTGTCTCGTTGTTCTTTTTTTTTTCATTTTTGATTTGTTCTTCCAGTAAATTATTGAGTTTATATCTCGAAAGCCTACGAGATTTCGCGAGAATCTCGCCAAGCACCTCGCTTGGCAGCTACAGTGTGTATTGTGGCAAGTGCTTAAAAAAAATAAAGGACTTTAATGTCGTCTGTTGAATTTGGTAAGGCGCTTTATAAATGGTATTATTATTTATTATTATTAAATAAATAAAGAAGTTTACAGTAAAAGTCAATTGGATGGTTTTAGATGAATGCAGTTTTCGGAGAAAACAGGGGAAAGGTGTAACATATGTTATCTTCAACGGTAATCTTGATCGATGGGCCAAACTAAATGTTTTTTTTTCTCCTGATTTTATTTGATTTGTATTTTGCCCAATTTCACAGAGCCACTTTAGCAGAAAATATTGTTTAGCAATTTGTGTTTGCTAAGTAGAAATGAGCAAGCTATACCGGTTACAACTTGTTCATTATGACATGGTAGATCGGCTGGAAGCCTTATTTTGTTAAGCATCATTTTGTTATGCTTAGCTACTTTTTGTGCGTATAAGCGGGTCTATGAAGTTAGGCCCTGGCTGTTTGTTTCGTGCATGGGTTAACATTACTTTTTGTCAGAAATAAGTAAAGCATTTATGAATGAACGAATAAAACAATTTTTCTTGAAAACACAGCCTTTTTGTCTGGTGAATGGGTTTTCTCAAAGCAAATTGATATTAATTAGTCACTTTAAAGTAACACATCACAAATAGGTTACAAATTGTGTTTAACGTACATTACGCACTGCTGAAACACAAAGAAATGCAGTGATTAAGCATGCCGCATCTATTGTCACCCATCAACAATAACCATTGTCTGACGATGTGTGTCTGCATAACAAAAGGAAAAAAATACAATCCAATATCTATTCAGATTTATTTCAGACACATCTGTTTTCAAAAAAGGGTAAAAAAAATAATGGTATAAAAACAGATGTTCGAGGAATAGTCTTTTCACAATTTGAATGCAACCCGTTAATTGCACACGGAACGCAGGACACTCCCGGGTTATCTCGCTTTGAACTTCGACAAGTATCTTCCTAAAATCCTCCAAAATGGTGAGTTATATTTTCCTTAACTTCAAGAAATGATAACAAAGTCCTACAATTGTTTTGCTCTCACATTTTACCTATAATTATTATAAGCTTTGTGTGAGCAATGTTAAAGCCATTGGACACTTTCGGTAAACAGTATTGTCCAAGGCCCACACTTCGTGTATCACAACTTCTATGTAAAATAACAAACCTGTGAAAATTTAGGCTCAATCGGTCATCGGAGTCGGGAGAAAATAACGGAAAATCCCACCCTTGTTTCCGCGCGTTTCGCCGTGTCATGACATGTGTTTAAAATAAATCTGTTATTCTCGTTAACGAGAATTTCTATTGTTTTGCTGTTTTCTCAAAAATTAAAACATTTAAAGGAATAATATTTCAAGAGAAGTATTTCATCATTGCCTTCTCTAAACCCTGTAAGTTATTTGTAAATCTGTGAACTTTTTTTTTTGTCTGAACCGAAAGGGTCCAATGGCTTTAAAACAGCATATGTGCGTTTTCTCTCTTTGCTGCAAGTGCACGTGTAATATGTGTGGAGTTCATGAATGTGTAATAATTTTCCTCAATTTCCAGAAAATATGAGTCCTACAATATTGTTTTACTCTCACTGAATACATATAGGAGATTTGTGTGTGGAAACTGCTTAAACACCAGCCGCTTTGTACACAAACTGTTACACGTGTATCCTGCATGTAGTTCTTTAAATTAACCTAATTTGTAATAATAATAAATTAAAAACCACAGTTTGCTCGCTCGCAATCCATAAACTGTACATTTGTTTTGTGAACACTATCTGAGAACCACGTCCAGGATTTGTTCGGAGTTCTTTAATAAGATCATTTTGCAATGTTATGTGTCAAGATAAGCCCAGCCTTTGGCTGCCCCACCCATTTAGTCAACGCCACCTGTTATAACTTAGACTGGATGAATTAATAGAAAACATGTATTAACTAGAACTGGTGAGTTTAACTTTTATAACAGAGCTTTTTGTTAAAGAGTCCTTCTCACTTGGTGTATCTCAACATATGCGTAGAATAACCAACCTGTGAAAATTTCAGCTCAATTGGTGGTCGAAGTTGCGAGATAAATAAAAAATAAAATAAAAAACACCCTTGTCACACGAAGTTGTGTGCTTTCAGATGCTTGATTTCGATACCTCAAATTATAATTCTGAGGTATCGAAATCAAATTCGTGGAAAATTACTTCTTTCTCGAAAACTACGTCACTTCATCGTTACCATCAAACTCTCCAATTACTCACTACCAGGTAAGGTTTTATGCTAATAATTATTTTGAGTAATTACCAATAGTGTCCACTGCCTTTAATCAAAATCTAATTTAAAGTGAACTTTTATAATGGCGCAAAAATGCCTCCTTGGAAAGTCCAGACTTATTTGTTTTGTTGTCTGATGACGTCTTATTTCAAATCAAATTTTGCTCTGGCGAAGTATAAAACAAAATGGCGTTTTACACCATTTTAACGGAGTATGAGACCTGTGGTTTTGTCCCCACTTTGATGACGGCTCTATCAATTGGATTGAGTGCATCACCAAAACTGATTTTGACCTTGGAGTCCCCTCTTTAATGCTCACTGTCTTTCAACTTCACGTGTCGCTCGAAAACATTCAACACAATGCTCTTACACATTCACACTTTGTGTGCAACAAATTATTTGAGCTAAATTAACCATTGACAAACAACCAGACACGCCAACGTTGAATACATACACTATTTTAAGGTATGCTGTCTGAAAACTGCGAGAAAATATTGATTTATGAGAAGATCCAGGCCATTGGTTGAAACAATAGCGAGGTCTTACTGGGGAATGGGTCCTTGGTTGAGCAAGCCATGTGTTTTGAACAGCTGTTATGGTTAAAATTGCAATCTAAATAGAAATCTGAAATTAGATTTAATATTACATTTAAAGGTGCCATAACGTCGATTTATTTTTTCCAATGTTCCTTATTGACAACTTTAGCAAATCCAGGTTGTGTTTTGCACGTACGTAAAAACAATCCCAGTTGACACGATCGTTTTTTTTAAAGAAGAGGGTTTTGTCCCGGTGTTTCTGGCAGTTGCTGCTTAATGCGTCTCACCACAAAGTCGAACGATTATGATGAGTCCCTTAATTCTAACACTTTAAAAGTATGTAATTCACAGCCAATTTCATAAAAAAATCCATTAAAAATGTTGACATTTTGGCTAGTTCAATATACGTTCGAAAGGCTCATATACCAATCTCTTTTTCTGAAGTGCTGCTGGTCAGAAAACGGCAAGACTTGACTTTGTCTTGACTGTAAGATTTGATTTGCATTTTCAGCGTGAATGTATCTCAGTCCATGTCGGCCAGGCCGGAGTCCAGATGGGCAATGCCTGCTGGGAGCTGTACTGTCTTGAGCACGGCATCCAGCCTGATGGTCAGATGCCCAGTGACAAGACTGTTGGTACGTGTATGGACTCCTTCAACACCTTTTTCAGTGAGACCGGGTCAGGACAGCACGTCCCCCGCGCCATCTTTGTCGACTTGGAACCAACGGTTATAGGTAAGAACCGCCATCAAACATTGGTGTTCAGTTTGGAATAAAAATATGATGGGATAGACCGACCCCTCTTCTCTCTGTTCTTTCTTGCTCAGCAAGTTTGCATGCTCATTAGCTCCAAGAAAACAACTGGAGTCAGGGTTCAGTTAGACGTCGATTAAGCTAAAAAAAAAACGCTCACCGAGTTAAGGTTACCAACTGATGCTACATGTACTTTCTGTAACTCCTTTCCTGCTTATATTTTGCTTTCAGCAGGAAACTTTCTACTAAGCATTGCTTTTCATTCATGAAATTTTGCACAATTACTCCACTCCACAGATGAGGTTCGAACCGGCAAATATCGCCAGCTCTTCCATCCCGAGCAGATGATCACGGGCAAAGAGGATGCCGCCAATAACTACGCCAGGGGTCACTACACCGTCGGAAAAGACCACATCGATGTGGTGCTGGACAGGATTCGAAAACTGGTAAGCAGCTTCAAGATTAGTATTTGGAGTAGTGGGGTTCGATTCCCGAGTATGACACGTGTGTCCTTGAGCGAGGCACTTCAGTTGCTTTTCTTAATTAAAGAAACTGAAAACACACCTCGGCAACTCAGTCCGTGTCCAGGTAGCATTGATTTACAATGCTTGCCTTCCAGGGGTTAGTGACGAGAAGTATCGATACGGGGCATTGCCCCTGGTAACGAGGTTGCCGTAAAGACCCCTTGCATAACACTCATGTGACGCAGGTCTCCTGGTACGCACCAGCAACAGCTATAGTCAAACGATCTGCCCCGTCCGCGCAATGTTTCCAAAACGGCAGACCGTGAGCACACAGGATCGAAGTATGACGTCATAGCATTAAGATGTGTGCCTTTTATTAATACACGTTTTTATGAAATTATATTTGTATGAAATTATTTTTCTCTGATGGTCTTCTTTCCTCTTCTTTCCAGTCTGAGATGTGCACCGGTCTGCAGGGATTCCTGTTCTTCCATAGCTTCGGTGGAGGGACAGGCTCAGGTTTCACCTCTCTCATAATGGAGCGACTGTCAATCGAGTACGGCAAGAAGTCCAAGCTGGAGTTTGCCGTCTACCCAGCTCCACAGATGGCTTCGGCTGTGGTGGAGCCCTACAACTCTATCCTTACCACTCACATCACACTCGAGCACTCTGACTGTGCCTTCATGGTCGACAACGAGGCCATCTACGAGATCTGTCAGCGCAGTCTCGGCATCGAACGGCCGTCGTTTTCGAATCTCAACCGCCTCATTGCTCAGGTTGTCTCCTCCGTCACGGCATCACTACGTTTCAATGGCGCCCTCAACGTCGACCTGAATGAGTTTCAGACCAACTTGGTACCCTATCCAAGAATCCATTTCCCCCTGGTCACGTTTAGTCCGGTCGTCTCAAAGGAGCAGGCCCACCACGAGACAATAACCGTCGCTGAGATCACCAATTCTTGCTTCGAGCCTGCAAACCAGATGGTGAAGTGCAATCCCCGCAACGGCAAGTACATGTCATGCTGCCTCCTGTACCGTGGTGATGTCGTCCCCAAGGATGTTAGTACAGCCATTGCGACCATCAAGACCAAGCGTACCATCCAGTTCGTTGACTGGTGTCCAACTGGCTTCAAGGTGGGCATCAGCACGCAACCACCTACCGTGGTACCTGGAGGTGATCTGGCTGAGGTGAAACGTGCCGTCTGCATGATGAGCAACACAACCGCCATCTCCGAGGCTTGGGCTCGCCTGAACCACAAGTTCGACCTGATGTACTCCAAGCGAGCGTTCGTCCACTGGTACGTAGGAGAGGGTATGGAGGAGGGTGAGTTCTCTGAGGCTCGTGAGGATCTGGCTGCCCTGGAGAAGGACTACGAAGAGGTCGGAATCGACTCTGTCGACGGTGATGGCGAGGAAGAAGGAGATGAATATTAAACACATTCCAACAGAACTATACAGAACTTCAGAACATCAAAACCACTTTGTTTATCAGTTAACTCATTCAACGTCGCTAGTACAGTTAGACAAACTATTGAAAAGGCAAACAACATACTGTACGCGATTTTTTTTCTCAAATCAGCTAAAATTGCAAATTGATTACTTTTGTTTTTTTGACTCGCTGCTTTTATATTATTCTTCTCCATTCTTAATTTGAATTTAATTAGTTTTTTTATTTAAAGATCAATTAAATTAAATTAAAATTGTTAAAATCCTTGTTTTAACAAGTTTGTTATTGTGATTTTAATTTTACGCAATATTTTAAAAGTTACAACCTTCAGCTTTTTTTTATACATCTTTTGGTAGGTTTACACTCAAGAATTCTATATCCATTTAGCTTTTTGCGCTTACTGGTTTTGACTATCCATACATTAGTTCGTCCAAAGAACTGTTTTTTATTTCAACTCTGGTCGGAATTGCCGAAATGCCGTTTTATAGTTCAAGGTTTATTCTCTATCTTGCCGTTACATTTTAACAATTTTTCTTATAGGGTGCGTTCGTTTAGCTTCCCCGGGTCGACCTCGGTGTGTGGCGTTTCTTTTTCCAGGATGAACGTGTGCAGATAATTACCCACGTTTGCCCTAGAAAAAACCCGCAACACACCGAACGCACCCTTAGTTAAACCTAAATCAAACTTGCCGTTACAAATCTTGCCGTTACATATTAACAATTTTTCTGATAGTAAAACCTAAATCAAACTTAAATTTTTGAAATAATGTTTTGCAATTTTCCATAATATAAGTCTACAGGCAACAAGTTCCATGCAATCTTTAGGATGAAAATCCATTGAATACCCTCATAACTTTCTTGTGAATCGTAAGACAATGTAAAAAAAAAATAATAATACTCTAGACTATCAAAGTGTTCCTATAGCATGCACTGCATGCAGTTTGTTGCCATCAAGTTGTCTGTAAAAGTTGCTTTGAGTCAGTATTCCTCTCTGAAATTTCACGTATGTTGAGATAAAAAGTGACGGATATTATAACAGTTACTCTTCCAATGTGGCGCCCAAAATAGAAATTTGTTTTGTACTTCTAAGGTTGACAATTTTAAGATCATATATTTTTCCGCTGCTTCGAACAATATTAATGTTCTAGTTTTTAGTTTCGGGCATGGTAAAGGAGGGGGGTGTTAACTCATTCAGAAATAATATTACGCAAAATAATAAATGATTGAATAAAAACAATTTTGAAAACACAAGGCATTTTCTGGTGAATGTGATTTCTTAATGCGTATGAGAACATTGTTAAGTCACTTTCAAATTAAAGGGACACGTTGTTGACTTGCGGGATTGAGTGATTTTGGGCTATACAAAGTGTTTGAAATTTAGAGGTCGTTATGAATTGCACTAAGTTTGAAAAGAAGTTCAATGTAGAAAATAATTATTCACAAAAACTATGTTTCCGATGTTGAGGTTTTCATTTAACTTTGTGAACTTTAGTCCGTTATTTTGCTAAACTAAGTTTTGGCTCCACAAAATAATGGGCGAGTCGTGTTGGTAAGTAAAAGAAAACCACAACACCAAACGTTTTTAGCCCAAAAGCTTCCAATCTATATTGGCAATGTGTTTCTATAGTTTTAAGGGCACTGGATACGTTTGGTAATTGTCAAAGACCAGTCTCTCTCGCTTGGTATGTCCCGTTATACAAACCTGTCAAAATTGGGGCTCAACACTGATCAATATCGAATTTGCAAAAGAATAATGAAAGAAAAAACACCCTTGTTGCAGTACCTTGTGTGCTTCCAGATGCATAATAAAAGGCTGAGACTGAAGTATTTTTTTAATTGAGTGAGTTATAACCCTTTCTCAAAAACTACGTTACTTCAGAGGAAGCCGTTTCTCACAATGTCACAATGTTTTATACGATCAACGGGTCTCCATTGCTCGTTACCGTGTAAGTGTTTATGCTAACAATTATTTTAACTGCTCATTCAAGTAAGTTTCTATGCAAACAATTGTTCTGAGTAATTACCATTTGAGTCCAGTGCATTTAACATTACAACTGAATTTGAATAAAGGAATCAATGTGTGGTGAAGAGGTTTTCAACTAGTGGTTTAATCCCAACGAGGCCTGCTTCTTGATAATTTTACCGAGACGAAGTCGAAGTAAATTATCAAGAACCAGGCCTCTCGGCGGGTTTAAACCACTAGTTGAAAACCGATTCAACACACTTTGATTCCCAATCTTAAATACCTTTTTGGTTAAAAGGCGTAATAAAGTAAGAAACTCTGTAAAACTTATCTGTTTCCGAGTGCTTGAGCTCTGTATGTTTCTACCTCCATGGTATGTTCAGTATGCGTGTTGAATGTACATGTACGATGTCCGTACGCATGTGTTTTCCGGTTCCGTTTGTGCGCATGCGCTTATAGTCTTGGTGCATAATCGCAGGTTTTCCTTCCACACATAGCGCGGCAAAATCACCGACAGCGCCTGCATCGCCCGTTACAAGAAACGTCTTGCTACAAGACTAGCGGGGACAACCAGTTAAAAACACTGGTCATTTTCAACGGTTTAAACACCCCCACGTGACGCGCTCTCCACCAATAGGAATAGCGAAACTGTCTTAGGTATTTTTGAATAATTTGTTTGTAGGTCCATACGCGCCACTCAAACTTAAAATGTGTAATGATTAGGCATTCCACGTCCATTGTGATCAATACACCATGTCTGATGACGATTTTTTGCATAACAAAGGAAAAAACAATCCAGTGTCTGTTTTCAGATCCATATTCTGTTTTCATAAAAGGGAAAAACTAAAATATAAAAACAGATGTTCGAGGAATAGTCTTTTCATATTTTGAATGCAACCCGTTATTGCACACGGAACGCAGGAGGACACTCCCGGGTTATCTCGCTTTGAACTTCGACAATAATCTTCTTGACATTCTCCAGAAATGGTGAGTTTTTCTAAGGAATACTTTCAATAAGTTGTTATATAGTCCTTCGTTTGTTTTGCTGTAACAAAATATCTAAAGGTACTATGTAAACAAAGTGTATAACAGTAGCTGACAGTTTGTAGGGTGTGGGGTAAAAAAGTTGCCTTTTTGTGCATGTTTTGTGTTGATTGAAATCTTTTTTTTTTGCTGAAATTTATGAGAGCGTTTTTTTGCATTCAATAATGAAATTGAGTTAACATGAGACTAAACATATTTTCAATTGTGTGGAAAAAAAACCAACACCCTTCTCCCGGCTTGTCCATAGACCTTATCGCAAATACTCGGCACGCGCACAATAGACGTGGAATGAGGTGCATGTTGATCGCTAGCTAGACCAGCATGCACCTCATTCAATAGTTTGCGCTTGCGCAATGGTATTTGCGAAAAGGTCTATTTCACTCGGTTTCGCCTTGTGAAATGGAATAGTCCGTAATTATTAGACTTCTTATTACATTCTGCGACATTGAGGCATTAATTCATGTTTCAAATTTTGCTCTGAAAGAATATCAAATAAAACGGCGACCCCCCCCCCTCTTTCCTGATGAATCTATATCATAATTGGAAAATGGGTGCATCACGATAACTGAACTTGACCATGGAGCCCCAGACCTTTCAAATGTTCAGTATCATTAAACTTGAAGTGACGATCGAAAACATCCCACTTAATGCTTACACATTCACACATTGTTTTACCAACAAAGGGCAAATTATTTGAGCTAGAGTAACCATTTACAAACGCACAGACACACCATTGTTGAATGCCTGCACTATTTTAAGGCATGCTGTCTGAAAACTGGGGGAAAATATCGATTTATGAGAACATCCAGGGTATGGTTTGTAACAATAGCAATCTGTGCTGGAAATAATATCCTTGGTTATAAACAGCTGTCATGGTTGAAAATCTAAATCGAAATTAAATAGTATACCTTTACAGCTGCTATAACGTCGATTTCGTGTTATTTTTTCGTTTTGTATATATTATTATATACTTTGTCTAGTAATGAAACCAATGTCTCATTAGTGAACTTAAGCGTGAACTTAAAGGCTCTGTACACGTTTGGTAATTGTAAAAGACCAGTGTTCTCACTTGGAGTATCCCATCATACGCATAAAATAACAAGCCTGTGAAAATTTGGGCTCAATTGGTCATCAAAGTTGCGAGAAAATGATGAAAGAAAAACACCCTTGTTGGACGAGTTTGTGTGCTTTCAGTTAGGAATTAAAGACTTAACTAGCTAAAAGTATTTTATAGTTTAAGTGACAAATTACCTCTTTCTCAAAAACTACATTACTTCAGAGGGAGTCATTTCCCACAATGTTTTATACTATCAAAAGCTCTCCAGTGCTCGTTACCAAGTCAGTTTTTAAGTTAATTATTTGTTTTGAGTAACTACCAAACATGTACCTTCACTTTAGGCAAGGCTGTGGAATCCTGTAGACAAGGATCTTTGCTATGTGAACCAGAAACATGAAGGTTATGGACACCTACACTGCCACGATAAGTGCTCTGGGTTCTTTTACATGAGCTGCCTATCCTAGGAAACAGGACCAACGGTATAAATGTCCCATCCGAGGGACAAATTAAAATATGATAAATATCTTGCCGGGGATGTGAGCTTGCTTAGAATGACGTCAACAGTGGAAAGTTACCTGGTAAGTCTGCTGCCACCTAGCGTGACCAAAGTTAACCGTGTTTCTTGATTATGATTTGAATTTAACCATTTCCAGCGTGAATGTATCTCAATCCACATCGGCCAGGCCGGAGTCCAGATGGGCAATGCCTGCTGGGAGCTGTACTGCCTGGAGCACGGCATCCAGCCTGACGGTCAGATGCCTAGTGACAAGACCGTTGGGACGTGTATGGACTCCTTCAACACTTTCTTCAGTGAGACCGGGTCAGGACAGCACGTCCCCCGCGCCATCTTTGTCGACTTGGAACCAACTGTCATAGGTAAGACAACCATAGGTAAAACACCGAGAGTGTCTATGTTGGGTCAAAAGCCCCAATAATGGATCTTTAATCATTTTTAATAAGATATTGTGTAACCTGGCAATAATCATCATCATCATGATTGAGGCTGTGTTCATCCAGTGTATGGTGTAGGCCTTCCCATGTTGACGCCATTCATTTATATTTCTTGCAGTTCTGGTCCATGTTGTTCCTGCAGATCTACTTCCCTGTCTACCTCTTTTCCTTTTCCCCACCCTTGGTTGCCAGTCCAGTTTTCTTGTTGACATTTTTAAGTAGTATGTTTTGCTCTTAAACGTTTCAATGAAATGGGGCTCTACTTTTTACTCAAATCCACAGATGAGGTCCGAACTGGCAAGTACCGACAGCTCTTCCATCCCGAGCAGATGATTACGGGCAAGCAGGATGCTGCAAACAACTACGCCAGGGGGCACTACACCGTCGGTAAAGACCACATCGATGTGGTGCTGGACAGGATACAAAAACTGGTAAGCAACTTCAAATTTAGACTGTCTTTAACCTACGAACGCAAAAGTGCCGCTGACAAAACATCACCTCGGACCAATCAAAACACAGATGTAGAAAGCTTACGTCACTGTACGTTCATCCAATGAATACATCGTACCCAATGAAATCACTGGTTCTTAAAGGAAATAGGGTCTACCTGTCTTTATCATTGCGTTTAAAAACATGGGCCAGTCTATATCTGTACGTGCAATATGACTCCCAAAAATTAATGGTAGACCATGAGTGGACATGAGCCGCGTGTGACGTCAGAGAAAGGGATCAATATCGTAGAGCATTAATGTGCCTTCGATGATACATGTTGGTTGTAAATAATTTTAATCTCCATTTTCTCTGATGGTCTTTTTTCCAGTCTGAAATGTGTACCAGTCTGCAGGGATTCCTGTTCTTCCATAGCTTCGGTGGAGGGACGGGGTCAGGCTTAACCTCTCTCATAATGGAGCGACTGTCAATAGAGTACGGCAAAAAGTCCAAGCTGGAATTTGCCGTCTACCCAGCTCCACAGACGGCCTCGGCGGTGGTGGAGCCCTACAACTCTATCCTGACCACTCACATCACACTCGAGCACTCTGACTGTGCCTTCATGGTCGACAACGAGGCCATCTACGATATTTGTCAGCATAATCTTGGCATCGAACGGCCGTCGTTTTCGAACCTCAACCGCCTCATTGCTCAGGTTGTCTCCTCCATTACGGCATCACTGCGTTTTAATGGCGCCCTCAACGTTGATTTGAATGAGTTTCAGACCAATTTGGTGCCCTACCCACGTATTCACTTTCCCCTTGTGACGTTTAATCCGGTCATCTCGAAAGAGAAGGCCCACCATGAGACTTTATCTGTCGCTGAGATCACCAATTCCTGCTTCGAGTCTGCCAACCAGATGGTGAAGTGCGATCCCCGTCGTGGCAAGTACATGGCCTGCTGCCTCCTGTACCGTGGTGATGTCGTCCCTAAAGATGTTAGTGCTGCCATCGCAACTATCAAGACCAAACGCTCCATCCAGTTCGTCGACTGGTGTCCAACTGGCTTCAAGGTGGGCATCAACCACCAGCCTCCAACCGAAGTGCCTGGTGGTGATCTGGCCAGTTTGAAGCGTGCCGTCTGCATGCTGAGCAACACCACCGCCATCGGTGAGGCCTGGGCTCGTCTGGATCACAAGTTTGATCTGATGTACGCCAAGCGAGCCTTCGTCCACTGGTACGTAGGAGAGGGTATGGAGGAGGGTGAATTCTCTGAGGCTCGTGAGGATATGGCTGCCCTCGAGAAGGACTACGAGGAGGTCGGAGCTGAAAGTTCGGGAGCAGGTGACGTCGGTGAAGATGGAAATCAAGAATTTTGATCTGTGGGACTAATTCAATAAATAAATTGTTTCAAAGGCACACGAAACTATTGGTAGTTATTCAAAATAATGACTGCCTTAAAAACTTGCTAACGAGCATTGGAGAGCTGTTGATAGTATAAGACATCGCGCGAAACGGCTCCCTCTGAAGTAATGTAGTTTTTGAGAAAGAGGTACCTTTCTTACTCAAATAAAAAAGACTTCAGACCTGGAAGCTTTTTTAGGCATCTGCGGAAAGCACACAAATTGTGTCAATATTCCCTTGCAACTTAAATTACCAAATGAGCCAACATATTCACAGATATTTTATAAACATTATGTTGGGACAATAACCAAACATGTCAAGTGCCTTTAAATAATACGCCAGACATTGCTCTGAATATATACGCCAGACGTTTCTCTTAAGCAATTTGAAACAATTTGAAAGTTTTTGATTCGATGCTTTTTGCTTTCTTCTTCTCGATTTACAATTTAAACTAATATCTGGAGCGGCTGGGTTGATTGTTTTGATTTAAGTTTATCTTTTGAAATTTTGACGGGATTTTTTTTTTCTGTGTGATCTTCTTGAATGTGCATTTTGTAAGAATGCTTTTGGTTGCTTTACTTCGACTTTGTTTACTTCCAGAAATTTGTTAGATTATAAATTAAGTTATAATTTTACTTTATTTTTATTATTCGAATTGAAATCAAGTGCAATACAATTGGGTAAAAATCTATGAGTTATTGTCCATACACGAGCAATTCATTTTATACACATTCAATTAATTTATCAGAGACGGGGTAATTTACTTAGAGTTTATGATGACACTTTCTTAAAAATTAATAAAAAACTCAAGATCAGAAATTGCTTTCAAATCAAAGTTTTCAAATTAATTGTTCATGAAATGTAAAAAAATAAATTTGCATTAAAACAGTTCCCCCTTCCGTCTTCAACACGGCCTCCTACCATTTTGCCATCAAAACCACGCCTCTATTAACCTCCCCTTAGCCAGACAAAGGAGTGGCTAAGACTAAAATTACCCCTAATTCATAATTCATGCTCCATACGCCATGCCACTCAGAAATTCCACTCGTTCCTGCTGACATCTTCACGCCAGCATCTTTGAGTAATTACGATCCGCAGCTACCGGCGCATGGCTCTTGCGTGACCCCCCGTCTATCGCGAGTATAAACGGCAGAGTGTTTTGGCCGGTCCGCCAGTTGCAGTTCCTGCTTCCCGCCTTGTGCATAGCTACAGCCGGCAGGAATATCAAAGCTGTCATAAATAAACAAAACAATTTATATTCTTTCTTCGAACGAATCTTACTCAACAATCAACCAAAATGGTAAGTGGGTATATTGCATTTCTCTTAATTGTTTTATATGTAAATAAAGTGAGACTTGAGTTTCAGAATTCGGCAGAATTTATTTCCTTTTTACGAAAAATATTTTTAAAATCCGTCAACGTTTAACACAATACGGTGGCCCTTTTGTTGCTGTTTCATAATTAGTTTGATATTTTTATAGTCAGCATTTTTACCTAATCACAAAGAATATAATATGTTAATTCTTGTAAAGCAGCGCTAGCAATACTGGTGTATGTTTTGTATGACTGTGTACATGTCTGCTATATAGTCAAAGCCTAACTTATATGTTCGTCATGTAACGATTTTTGATGCAGTCCACATCACATGACTAATCCAGCGAGTCAAAGGAGTGGCCCGTCTCACAACCAGACTTCTTTAAGGGCAACTGTGTTCATTACATAATAGACATAATATGAGGGACCATGCTTAAATTTCTATGTTGTGTTTTCAATATGACCTGTCTAATGATAGAGTATACCTCATACTGGAATATACATTTTCCCTGATTTTTTGTTGGGGCCAATCTCTTGAAGAGCTCAGATTGATTTTCACTGCAAATCAGTCGTAGTTGCTCAAAGCAAAGTGCGATGTCACTATGGGAGCGTTCGTTTAACTTCCCTGTGTCGACCCCGGTGTGTGGCGGTTTTTTTTCCCAGGACGAACGTGGGTAATTATCTGCACACGTTCGTCCTGAAAGAAAGAAAACGCCACACACCGGGGGCGACCCAGGGAAGCTAAACGAACGCACCCAATACAAATCACTATGATAATTCTGAACATTGTCTTGCGATGAATTTTATTCCGTTGGGAAATTGGCCTCTAGTCTGGTTATTATTGTAAAGATGCTTACAAGAGTGAAAGAGAACAAAAACGGGATGGTGACTCACTTCTCAGTAACCGAAATGGTACCCGACTATTTGACCCTACAGCCTCAGTTTGGTTTACATTGACTTGAATGGGGGTTAATATGGCTCTATAACAGACCGGAAAGTCTTCCAGACCTAGATCTGCGATCTGAGGTCCAGAGTTGGGTCCCAGACGGGAATATCATCCTACATCACAAACATCTGTTATGATCATGACGTCATATCTGAGACTTGAATTAATTATGATAAATACAATAACAGTACTGCTGTGGGAACCAAGTCTCTTCTAATTAGTCAAGCGTCCAGTCCCCGTAGGGAAGTGATTAAGTATGTCTTTAAAGGTACATGATTGGTAGAGCTAACAAAATAGTCACAGATATATAGTTCATGTTTTGTTTGATCAACCATAATACATAAAATAACAAACCTGTGGAAATTTTGGTTCATTGAGTTCGTTGTGTGAAGAAGAAGAACATAATTGTTGAAAAAATCCATGCCTATTCTAGTATGTAAACACATTGTCCCTTATGGTTGTAAGAACCGACATCAGCTGTTGCTGTTTTTAAAGGCAGTGGACACTATTGGTAATTACTCAAAATAATTATCATCATAAAACCTTAATTGGTGACGAGTAATGGAGAGAGGTTGATGGTATAAAACATTGTGAGAAACGGCTCCCTCTGAAGTGACATAGTTTTCGAGAAAGAGGTCTCGAAATCAAGCATCTGAACGTACACAACTTCGTGTGACAAGGGTGTTTTTTATTTCATTATTATCTCGCAACTTCGACAAACGATTGAGCTCAAATTTTCACAGGTTTGTTATTTTATGCATATGTTGAGATACACCAAGTGTGAAGACTATAGTCTTTGACAATTACCAATAGTGTCCAGTGTCTTTAAAGGTTTTCAAGTTCTGTTTTCTCAAATATGACTCATGACACATCAACACAATTTTAAACTATTGTGATTTCAATTTGTTTGAAGTACGTTAGTGTTTGTATAACCGTTTGCTGGGTATAACTACTGACATTGCATTCGCACTCGTCAGTGTGTGTCGCAGCAAGATATTATTGTGTCTATAGAAAAAAATGTCAGAGCCAGAAGGCGTGTTGACGATGACTCAGCGTCGACGGCGCCTCGACCAAACAGAATGCTCGACATTGAATAAATTAGCATAAACCAGGACGCGGATGGAATTCTAACATTCTGAAATGCTATCAATTGCAATAAATATAAACCTATTCTCGATTAATTATAGAATATAAACGTATACATTTGTTTGATTATAAAGAAATTAATAACTAGTTTCATTTTTTGTGTTTGTATTGTTTCTATTTTTTTTATTATTATTTTTTTTTTCGTTTTACTGTTTTCTTTTCTTATTATTAAATATTGAAATATTGAACAAAAAATGTTTTCATTTTGTCAGGTTTTGTGATAGCTTGTATTTCAAATCATTCTTTTCTCCCAACACTAATTTCAGCGTGAATGTATCTCAGTCCATGTCGGCCAGGCCGGAGTCCAGATGGGCAATGCCTGCTGGGAGCTTTACTGCCTGGAGCACGGCATCCAGCCCGAAGGACAAATGCCCAGCGATAAAACCCTCGGAGGTGGAGACGACTCCTTCAACACCTTCTTCAGTGAGACCGGTGCCGGCAAGCACGTCCCCCGTGCCGTCTTCGTTGATCTGGAACCCACAGTTATCGGTACGGAAATCTGCCAACCCGGCCCACCCAACCCCACAGTGACCCGGTCCACACCCCACCCCACATCGACGACCTCCCTCCCCCCACCCACCCTTCAAAAAAAAGAAGGAACAACTTCTACCTTGAATGCTCGCTGTTGTCCCTGCACCAAAGAAGTACACACAGAATAGCTCAATATTAAGATGTGTCTTTCTAGCCTGTTTCACTCCACTGCAGGAGGAAAGCCTCTTCACTAATTCTCCATTTCACTCTATCCTGCGCTATTATTTCAGGGAAATTTTTTTTCACAGCTGACGTAGTGTTTAAACACATCACCTTTAGTTAAAATTTGAAAAAATTTGTTTCAAAATGATGATGAAATAATCTTTTCGAAATTAACCTTAAATCTCCATGTCATCAAAACCCAGAACATGTTTTAGAAGATCGACCTCCAAATCACAGATTTTGCTTAAAGGCAGTGGACACTATTGGTAATTGTCAAAGACTGGTCTTCTCACTTGGTTTATCTCAACATATGCATAAAATAACAAACCTGTGAAAATTTGAGCTCAATTGGTCATCGAAGTTCCGAGATAATAATGAAAGAAAAAACATCATTGTCACACAAAGTTGTGTGCGTTTAGATGGTTGATTTCGAGACCTCAGTTTCTAAATATGGAGGTCTCGAAATCAAATTCGTGGAAAATTACTTCTTTCTCGAAAACTATGGCACTTCAGAGGGAGCCGTTTCTCGCAATGTTTTATACCATCAACCTCTCCCCCATTACTCGTCACCAAGTAAGGTTTTATGCTAATAATTATTTTGAGTAATTACCAATAGTGTTCACTGCCTTTAACCGTGTTGCCATTAGCTTTAAACTACCAGCTTATGCTGTTATCAAAATGCAAAACAAAAACATAGCCAGAAGACAAAAAGCTAGCTTTCGATTTGTCAATACCACCCTTTTGCGATGGACCAGTAACGCTTATAATTATATTTTTGTAAGCCAACTACAAAACAAATACATGATTTAGTCATGTGACTAAAAGCTAGCTTTCGATTTGTCAATACCACCCTTTTGTGATGGACCAGTAACGCTTATAATTATAATTTTGTAAGCCAAGTACAAAACAAATACTATTTAGTCATGTGGCTAAAGCCTAGCTTTCGATTTTTTGATACCGTCCCTTTGTGGCGGACCATTAACGCCAATGGGTGAGATGGAGAATGCATCCCTGCTGCATCACTTAACATATACTGCCTCCTCCCTGAGCAGAAGGATGACTCATGCGATCACGTGAGTCATCCCTGATCACGTGGGGAGAGATGCAAGCAATCCCTGACACGGGTGGTGATTCATTCTCATGAATTATTCATTTATGCAAATCAAGTTCGGTATTTATTTGGGGGATAATGTAACATAGTCGAGTGTTTGTGTCATATTAGAATTACAAGAATTGCTCTGCGTATTGTTGAGATCTGTGGTACATTAATTATGATAATTATGTTGCCCAGACGTGCCGTATGATGTCACCGTTATGCGTAAACCAGACTGTAACGTGCCCTAGAAAACATTATGCAGTCTGCCTGTATTACAATTTTGTTCTGGAAGAAACTGTGGTTTACAAACAATCATTACGAGATAAAATGAATGTTCTCAAATATAACTTCTGTAAACCAATTCACAAAAAGGTTTCGGCTGAGATATTCAGATGTTTTTTTTTTAATGTAAACTTAAGATTTAGTTTTGTTGGGTTGCTTTTAAGTGTTTGATTGTTGTTGTTATTTGTTTATAATAGTAAGTAATAAACTACAATTTTGGTTGTATAATGTCACAATTTGAAATCACAATTAATCGTTGAAGCCTTTGACATCTTGCGTTTCGAAACAAATGAGAAAATTTACTAAAAATTTTGTATTAGAAGATAGCAGCTGTTGCTGTTGCTGTTGTTGTTGTTGTTGTTGTTGCTGTTATTGTTGCTGGTGTTATGGTTGTTGTTGTAGTTGTTGTTTACTGTCGCTGTCGTTGTCGTTGTTGCTGTCGCTGTCGTTGTCGTTGTCGCTGTCGCTGTCGCTGTCGTTGTTGTTGTTGTTGTTGTTGTTGTTGTTGTTGTTGTTGTTGTTGTTATTGTTTTTTTGTAGCTGTTTTTGTTGATGTTAAATGTTTTTGTTGCTGTTAATGTTGCTGTGGTTTTTGGTTTTGCTGTCGTTGTTGTTGTTATGTTTTTGCTGTTGCAAATTCAATTGGGTGTGTTTCGTTTTATTTACCCATAGATGAGGTCCGAACCGGAAACTACCGCTCGCTCTTCCACCCTGAGCAGCTGATCACAGGCAAAGAGGATGCCGCCAACAACTACGCCAGAGGTCACTACACCGTCGGCAAGGAGCACATTGACCTCGCCTTGGACAGAATCAGAAAGCTGGCTGACCAGTGCACCGGTCTTCAGGGTTTCCTCATCTTCCACAGCTTCGGTGGTGGTTCCGGCTCTGGCTTCACATCCCTGTTGATGGAGCGTCTCTCTGTCGACTACGGCAAGAAGTCCAAGCTGGAGTTTGCCATATACCCCGCCCCTCAAATTGCATCTGCTGTCGTGGAGCCTTACAACTCTATCCTCACCACTCACACCACCCTTGAGCACTCCGACTGTGCCTTCATGGTCGACAACGAGGCCATCTACGACATCTGCCGTCGCAATCTCGACATCGAGAGACCAACCTACACCAACCTTAACCGTCTCATTGCCCAGGTTGTTTCCTCCATTACTGCGTCGCTTCGATTTGATGGCTCCCTCAACGTCGACCTGACGGAGTTCCAGACCAACTTGGTGCCCTACCCACGTATTCACTTTCCTCTTGCCACCTACGCACCAGTCATCTCTGCTGAGAAGGCCTACCATGAGCAGCTGACCGTTGCAGAGATCACCAATGCCTGCTTCGAGCCCGCCAACCAGATGGTGAAGTGCGATCCCCGTCACGGCAAGTACATGGCTTGCTGCCTCCTGTACCGTGGTGATGTCGTCCCCAAGGATGTCAACGCTGCCATCGCAACCATCAAGACCAAGCGTACCATCCAGTTCGTCGACTGGTGTCCAACTGGCTTCAAGGTGGGCATCAACTACCAGCCACCTACCGTGGTGCCAGGTGGCGATCTGGCCAAGGTGCAGCGTGCCGTCTGCATGCTGAGCAACACCACCGCCATCGCTGAGGCCTGGGCTCGTCTGGATCACAAGTTTGATCTGATGTACGCTAAGCGTGCCTTCGTCCACTGGTACGTAGGAGAGGGTATGGAGGAGGGTGAGTTCTCTGAGGCTCGTGAGGATCTGGCTGCCCTGGAGAAGGACTACGAGGAGGTCGGGATAGACTCTAACGATAACGAAGATGAAGACGAGCCAGAGGAATATTAACAGGTCTAATTAGCAGCAACCAGTTCAGCACCTTCAAGTTCAATTATTTGCTACCAAAAAATCAGTAATATCACACGTTGAAGCACTTTATTAACTAATATTAAACCCCCGGCAACTTCCAATTTCTGAGGCTGTTTAATTCGACGCATCGTTCAAACACATACGATGTCATAGGCATGTTCTCAACTTCAATGACTCTAGTGCAACGTTGTATACTGCCCTCTTGTGGCAACTTTCCTTCAATGGAACTTCTTCTTTTTTCCATAACCATAAGTGTTTGTATATTTAGACGGCGCGCAGTATTTTCCTCAATTTTTAATCAAAATTGTTAATTAAAATTAATACGCTGCTCTGATCTCGCTATCTTGAATTATTATGCACTATTCCCGTGTAATATATCCATAGTGCCTTTGTGCAAAATTAGCGATGCATGTCTGAATATACAATACCTAAACAGTTCTTAAAGGCACTGGACACTATTGGTAATATTCAAAATAAGTTTTGGCTTAAAAACCTAATAATTAAAATTGGTAACAAGCAATGGAGAACTGTATAAAAACATTGTGCGAAACGGCTCCCTCTGAAGTAACGTAGTTTTCGAGAAAGAAAGAATTTTCCACTAAAATATGAATTTGATTTCGAAACCGTGGAATTAGATTTTGAGGTTTCGAAATCAAGCATCTGAAAGCACACAACTTCGTGTCAAGGTGTTTTTTCTTTGTCATTATTACCTCGCAACTCCGACGACCAATTGAGCTCAAATTTTCACAGATTTGTTAATTTAAGCTTATGTTGAGATACACCAAGTGAGAAGACTGGTCTTTGACAGCTGTCAATATTGTCCATTGTCTTTAAAAAGCATAATTCAAAACGAGTAGTGCTTTTCGAATAATTATGATATTATTATAACCGTATGCTTGATTCATATACAGAACTGAGTGTGCTTTCATGATAGTAGTCGATCGATGTTTCTGTAGTCAACACTACAATATTATACAAGCAGCTTCTGGTCTCGATTTTTAATCGATAATTAATAGTAGCTTATCGATTAGGAAGGTGTCTATCAGAAATGTATAAGTCGGTCAATAATAATCGTTAATAAATTGCTGAGTGTAACTGTACTATTGCGCAACTATTACACCTTCGAATTTCATCGCATTGTGCATCCCCCCACCCTACCCCGCCCCTGTTAAATATCACTTTACAATAACAATATCACAGCTCTATTATTTTCCAAATTCACCGATCAAATTTTGTCCGAATGCATTAAAAATTGATCAAGCATTTATTGAATGTGTCGTGTGGTATTCACTTCAGGTTGTCCCCGGTACCAGTTGTTATGACACCCCCTCCTATAAACAAGTAAACAAGGTGGACAACAATTATTATTTGGCTGTAACGGGTGATGTGAAGACCCGAGGAGTGATCAACATTAAAAAGGAAGGGTGTTTAAATAGCACCATGCAATTGTGTTGTCAGAAACTAGTGTAGTTGTTTCTTCGGTAATTATTTGAATTCCCTATGACATCTAAGGCAGTGGACACCATTGGTAATTACTCAAAATAATTATTAGCATAAAACTTTCTTTGGTAATGAGTAATGGGGAGAGATTGATAGTATAACACATTGTGAGAAACGGCTCCCTTTGAAGTGACGTAGTTTTGGAGAAAGAGGTAATTTTCCACGAATTTGATTTCGAGACCTCAGAATTAGATTTTTAGGTCTCGAAATCAAGCATCTGAAAGCACACAACTTCGTGTGACAAGGGTGTCTCTTCTTTCATTAGTATCTCGCAGCTCATCGACGACCAATTGAGCATATATTATGCTGAGATACACCAAGTGAGAGGACTGGTCTTTGACAATTACCAATAGTGTCCAGTGTCTTTTAAAGATAAGTTGTCTCTGTAGTGACATCACACGTGGTCAATGGGAGACTTTCTGGGACAATAGAGGGCAGCAGACTTACCGGGTAAATCCATTGTTCTCAGAATTATGCGCATGTTCAGAACTACGTAAACAATGGAAATTTACCCGGTATGTCTGCTGCCACCTAGCGTTGGAAAGTCTCCTATTAACGCCCAGTCTTTGTGCACTGACAATCGATCATGTACGGTGTTATAAATCGGCAGTTGCATTTATCTGTGTGCAATTTATAACAAACCAGCCCCTCCCCCAGAAAACAAATAAATAAAATAATAATAATTAAATAAATAAAAAATGCCCTATACAACCGTTGGTGTAACAACCCTCCGTACGGTCCCTCGGCTCAGTTCAAAGATGAACCACTGATGAACCACTATGTCAAAAATATTAGCAAAATGCCAAACAAACTTTTAAAAGCTACTAATTGTGCGCGATGGTAGCCCCCCCCCCCACCTCTTACCCCCCCCCCCCCCCCGACCCACATAAGTCTGGCAGATCGAGTGATATTCACACGACAGCAATTTGCTTAATTTTAGCATGGTTGCAAAATGTAGCAATGTTTGACAAGATTTTGCAAGAGAACTTGGACAGCAGACACAAATTAATATTGTTGTCCTTACACTCAACGAGGTACATTTTGTAAAATTTGAGAGAGGCTTTGATTGCAGAAGTCTGAAATCATGATTTTTATTTGTATCTGTACCAGCCACGCACACTCTGAAGAATGGCTATACAACATCACTCGCGATAACTTATTAAATCCACAAGAGGGCGCTATTTTTGGCTACCGCTATTCATCAGTGAAGTAGGCACGTGGGGTTATCGAACTCTCCATGGCAACTCAACCGGAGCCGCCATTGTTCTTTCTCTTCGGGTTCTGCAACGCAATTATCACCGTTATTTATAGCGGTTACACCATTAATTATTCATGGAGTGCGCTTCATGCTGACGGTTTGTCGTCCAGATTTTAATTTGCCCTGCCGCGGCTTTAACATTACTTCATTTTTTTATGAACACGAGCTCCCCTTCTTCTAAGCAAAGAGACTGGGGCCACTCATTTTCTTCGATGCCGAAACTCAGGCTACTAAAAGATTTGGTAGCCCACCACAAAAGTAATTATTATATGGCCAGAGGGGGAATTAAAAGAAAGAAAACAAGAAACAATATCTGTTAAAGTGTTACTGAAATGCTGAAATCGTCCAGCTGTATAAATGAAAAGTTCTTGGCGTGATCCTCCTCGACACGCCGCGGCGAGGAATAGCGGCGATACTGATTTCCCACTGTGCCGTATAGGAGGCAACCATAGGCAAAGACTATTATGTTTTGCACCTGGAAAACTGTTTTGGTCTTTCCTCAATTTACTGTTAATCTTTCCATAGACTTTTAACACAAAATTCCTTGTGGAAGCTTAAGTCTCAGAACTTCCCCATATAATGGAGACTTTCCCGAATAATGTTATAACCAGACATTGGTCCTATAAAAATGAAAATTACAAGTACATGTACATGTAATGTACGAGCATGTGCATGTAACAGTGACTACATTGTACATGCACTGTACATGCATACATTGTACATTATACATGTACACTGTATGAGAATTACGTGTTGTTTGCCACCGTGACCAGTGCCACTGTTGACACAGAAAGGCCATAGAAACATCAATAACCGGTCACTCAGTTTTCAAAGCACCTGCCCAAAATGTTTATTCATCCGAAGTTGTCACAGCAAAACCAGGGAGACAAGGTCTTCGAAGCATTAAATAATCACGGGTGATCTGCAGCCAACCTGGTCTGACACGTTGGAGTTAATGACTCACATATTACTTTAGATACATTATTTTAAAAAAATATGTAGGTACAGACATGTATCTTTTTAATAAAAAAAATAAAATAAAAAACCCATGCAGAAACAGACATAACTCATAAATATCGGCTTTCCTAGCTTCTTGACAGTTCTCAGATTCACTTTATGTCCATATCGGCATGCTCGTTTGTTACTGCTTTGAGTGTGGAGATTGTCTAATAAATTTATTTTATTTTATTTGAAAATTAAATTAACTGACGCCAAAAATTTGTTTTATGGTGGCCTTATATTTATAGTGTTTAAATTTGCAACAAACACCTTTGCCGAAAACATAGTGCCAAGAAGTTGGCAACATTTGGTATATAAAATAAAATAATAACATTATATTTGGAGTAACTTATAAATCATGGGGTCGAATCTTAGATTCAATTAATTCCGAATTTGTATACCCTCTTTTTAACTTTCTTTTATTTTAACTTGTGGAGTTTTCTTTGGTCTCCCCGAACTATAAAGGAAAGTAGTATATATATTTTCGAATAATTTGTTTGCTTTGTTGCAAAAAAATAATGTTAACGCGAACTATTTGAAAGAGTGCTCTTGATGATTGCTGCGTCAGTTTTGCAATACCGCTTTAACTTTGTATGTCTACTACATGTAGGCTACGTATGGTAATATTATCACCATTACCTCAATGATATAACGCACTGAGCTAGCGCCAGTCTGCGGTTGCTTGCATGATTGGTTCCACACATTGTGCATTGAAATTACGGACCCCTTTGACTTGCAATATATAGCAGACAGTTATTAGCTTTATAAATCGAACCAACGCATAATATATCCATATGGTTTCATTATGATTTTCTTTGTGTTTCTTTCATCCATGATTAATTTACAGAGACTACTATACCTCATTTTTATCATAATAAACATTGTTCAATCATAATTTTTTTTTTTATTTTTAATACGGGCCCCTAAACAACAATCTTTCCATTTCCTTAAAAATGACAACAGACGCAACAATTCGTACGTGATTTTTAAATTAGTATTTGTTTTACAATCCCATAATACAACATTTAAAACTCACAAACGGATGGTCCCAACAGATGCCGGGATAACCTAGGGGTGGGTTCCCCCTGGTAGTTCCACCCGTTGCATAATGGTGTGTGTTATGTCGCGCAGACAACCTACACTTACCAACCCGAACCGACCAATCGCTAGGCGACCAGACAACGGTCAGTATAAAAGCTAACTGTCGCCAAAAACACAGTTATTCTACTGTATTCCTGCATTGCAAAGGACAAAGTTAGAATTCAAAACCTAATTCCACGGTTTACCTCTTCTTCTTTTTTATATTCATCTAAAACCAACCTACAAACATGGTAAGTACATCTTTGAGTTACTTGAGTAAATTTGGTGGGGTTGTATTTTTAGGAAAATGTGTAATTTTACGATAAAAACTGTCGTGTTCTTGTGAATTTTTGGCATCTGTTCCGCTGAACTACCGGCCGTATGCATGGCGGGTGCGGCCGGCGGCCTTGCCGTGGATGGTGTCGTAACCACCGTATGTTATTTCGCAATCTCTGGTAGGGGCGAATCCAAAATGAGTTTGAATCATAACCGCCAATCATACCAATAGAAAATAAAATAAAATAAAAATTAAGAAAGAAGAAGGCACTTAAAAAAAAAAATTCATCTATAATTGATTGCATTCTGATAAAAAAAATAGTTTCTTGTATTTTAATTTGACAAAAATACATGTGGCCATTCCTGTTTTTTTTTAACAACGTAACTGGTACATGTACTAGAATGGGCCTTCGTTAGTTACTACTCAAATCATACATGGAGCAAGGAACGGTTAAACTCGTGCATGGGTAATAAACTATATAACGCTCCCCCGTGAGCCATTTTGGGGCTCCTTAACACTAAACGTTTTTCAAATCAGCGTTGACAGGTGAAAGTTTAACGACCGTTAGCCAGCAATAACTGAAGTTTCTTTTGTATTACACTACCAAAACTTTCCCCACATACTCAATATACATTCATAATGCTTGCATTTCCTTTTTGTTGAGTGAAATTTAAAAAACATGGTAAAAAAAAACAATTTTCTGCTCGGTACTCACTGTTGTTTTTCTGCTGCATCGCACGTTATTTGAATTCTCATAATATGCAGCTAGCCTAACTAGCCATTCTGTGAGAGGGGTGTTACAAAGCGGGTATTATTGGAAACAATTTTACATGGTGAAAAACCAACATGGTCATGTCTCATGAAAAGCAAATGTATGCTTGAGAAACAAAAGGTTTACCATTTTATAATTTAATTGTCTGAACTTAACTTTTTAATTTAGATTGTGCTCTCTTTTTTCCTTCCAGCGTGAATGTATCTCTATCCATGTCGGCCAGGCCGGAGTCCAGATGGGCAATGCCTGCTGGGAGTTGTACTGCCTGGAGCACGGCATCCAGCCTGATGGTCAGATGCCCAGTGACAAGACCATCGGAGGTGGAGACGACTCCTTCAACACCTTCTTCAGTGAGACCGGTGCCGGCAAGCACGTCCCCCGTGCCGTCTTCGTGGATCTGGAGCCAACTGTTGTTGGTAAGCATTTTTGCCGCATTTTGGAGAGGGAATTTGAAGTTTTATAAAGCAAAAACACAAACTGTTTGGTAATTTGCATTTCAACTTATAACGACATTTGGTTAACCACAAATCCTCCTTGTTTTCTTTAACAGATGAGGTCCGTACCGGAACCTACCGCCAGCTCTTCCACCCTGAGCAGCTGATCACAGGCAAAGAGGATGCCGCCAACAACTACGCCAGGGGTCACTACACTGTTGGAAAGGAGCTCATCGATCTTGTGCTCGACAGAGTCCGCAAGTTGGCTGATCAGTGCACCGGTCTTCAGGGTTTCCTCATCTTCCACAGCTTTGGTGGTGGTACCGGCTCTGGCTTCACATCCCTGTTGATGGAGCGTCTCTCCGTTGACTACGGCAAGAAGTCCAAGCTTGAGTTTGCCATCTACCCTGCCCCACAGATCTCCACAGCTGTAGTAGAGCCTTACAACTCTATCCTCACCACTCACACCACCCTTGAGCACTCAGACTGTGCCTTCATGGTCGACAACGAGGCCATCTACGATATCTGCCGTCGCAACCTCGACATCGAGAGACCAACCTACACCAACCTTAACCGTCTCATTGGTCAGATTGTGTCCTCCATCACTGCCTCTCTTCGCTTTGATGGTGCCCTCAACGTCGACTTGACAGAGTTCCAGACCAACTTGGTGCCTTACCCACGTATTCACTTCCCCCTTGCTACCTACGCCCCAGTCATCTCTGCTGAGAAGGCCTACCATGAGCAGCTGACCGTTGCAGAGATCACCAATGCCTGCTTCGAGCCCGCCAACCAGATGGTGAAGTGCGATCCCCGTCACGGCAAGTACATGGCTTGCTGCCTCCTGTACCGTGGTGATGTCGTCCCTAAGGATGTCAACGCTGCCATCGCAACCATCAAGACCAAGCGTACCATCCAGTTTGTCGACTGGTGTCCAACTGGCTTCAAGGTGGGCATCAACTACCAGCCTCCTACCGTGGTGCCCGGTGGTGATCTGGCCAAGGTGCAGCGTGCCGTCTGCATGCTGAGCAACACCACTGCCATCGCTGAGGCCTGGGCTCGTCTGGATCACAAGTTTGATCTGATGTACGCCAAGCGTGCCTTCGTCCACTGGTACGTAGGAGAGGGTATGGAGGAGGGTGAGTTCTCTGAGGCTCGTGAGGATCTGGCTGCCCTGGAGAAGGACTACGAAGAGGTCGGAATTGACTCCGTCGACGGTGAGGGAGAGGAGGAAGGAGAGGAATATTAAACACATTCCAACAGAACTTTGCAAACTTCAAATCCAAATAAACTGAACATTACTCGCATTTGAAAAACAATCATGTAAAAATGCTTGAAACAAACCATACAATACACTGACCATCCCTCCTGTTTTAAAAACAGTTATTTTTTTAAACCCAAATGCAAAAATCCCCAAAACACAAGTGTGTTTTTTTAACCCCTCGAGAGAGATTATAAAACTTTCATCTTACATGTAAGCATGAAATCTTGCGTTGAAGAAAACTGTTTTATTTTTACTACTCGAAGAAAGAAAACTTTGTTATCATGAAGAAGGGAAAAATAAAGTGGCAATATTATACGAAAAGTCAATTTCTATTGTGTATTCTTGTATTCAGGACTTATGATTCATGTAGTCTCAAAAGGGTCAGCGCCCAAAATTATAATTTTTTGTGAATGATATTATTTCTACTGCAGGGGATCGGAGGGTTGTGGGCTGTTTGCTGCCTGTGGAATTCAGATATTATTTAGGAAAGTTTTCTAGGGTTAAAATACGAAGGACGTCGGGGCTTTAAAAAAATTATGGGAATTAATATTGTTGGAAAGATGTTTTCAAAGTGAAACTCCTGTAATTATTTACACAAATATCCCTCAAAATTGTGTTGTTTCCATTTTACTTGGGAACTAACCTAACACTCTGCCATTTTGTGAAGTAAACAACATGGCGGGCTATTGGCTCATGCGGGGAAGACCACATATATTCACATAATAATATTATTATGTGAATATGTGTGAATATTATTATATTTTGAAAACTTCTTTCCGACCATTGTTAATTTCATATCAAACGCTGTTAAGAAATCAAAAAGACCATTAAAACGGCAAATTAGGTGATAACAAATCGTTTTTTCAAGGCGACAACAACGTCTCCCCCCCCCCCCCCCGGCCCCCCAACTAAACACCAGCATAGTTTCTGGTTTAATTCCAAGACACAAGATGAACACAAAATGGCTGAATACTGTATTCTCTTTTAAGATGGCGGGATTTTATATTGAGCAAAATATTAAAGGAGATAAGGTCCATGAACCCAATAAAACTTTGGGTTCTGTGCCACCCCCCCCCCCCCCCCCCCCACCGGGCGGCGCCCTCTTTGAGTTTGGACATCCATCGGTGAGGGCGCACTTGCGGTCCGACGAGGGTTGTGCGAACGAGGGGTGCGATGACCTTCAAATACTAGATTAACAGTTTTTTACGCTGAAACTTCTTACGCTGTGGTATGATGTACATGTACAGCGAATGGGGAGGAAAGATAAAGTAAAAAATGTTGGCCGAAATGGGATCAGAAAAGAAAATGGACAATTCTACATCGAAACAAATAATATTATTGAACAGGCCTATACATAAAACCATAGAGTAAGTACGGGGATGAATTCTAACTCCATGATAAAACTAAAGCCCCACCCGTGCAAATCCCAACCTGTCCGTCCCCATCATCACACCAATCAAAATTAAAATGTCAGCTAGGCTCGCGGTAGGTGGGAATTGCAGTGTTGTGGAAATCTAATAATTGTTTGAGACACTTTAAAACCAAACTTATAATCTTCTGGACAGCTAAACATTGCATTTAAGTTTCCAAGATCGTACACTCAGTACATGTATTTGGCAAACAGTTGAAATAGTTATTTTGAGGCACTGCACAGATAAAAACGTCAGCTTGGTAGGTCACGTCACACACTAGGAATGCAAGAGGGGGGTTGGGGGAGGGGGGAGGGGGGAGGGGGGGGAGTCACACATGGTGTGCCTGTCTGGAAACCGTGTGGAGGCCATGGAGATGTCTACCTCCATGTGTCTAATTTTACATCCATGTGGAGACCAAGGACCATAAAACGGTAACAAAAGTAATAGCACGCCATAGGGAAATGCCCCTCAAGATTTGTGTGTAAAAAGTCTATGGAAAAATCGTGAGTAGGGGGACAATGGAAACAAAAAGAAATCTGTCTCCACAGCCACAGGGCATGGAGGGGTGCGTATTTTGAATGTGGGGTGTCAGTTCTTGTTAGTACAAACTCTATCCTTACTCTATGGATGTACACATGTACACGTGTACAATACAAATGTACATGATTATCACCCCACCAATGACCTGTTTGTTCAAGCGCTCTAGGCTATCTCTAGTTGCAATGACGACATGCCACAACTATTTCATTTGCTTAAAGGGACTTTCTTGTGGCAAAAAAAGTACTCCGTTTCGAAGAAGACAGTGTGATTTTCACACAAATGAGTAACACAAACGCCAAAGGTTGGATAATATTGTGCAGGAGGTAAGTCAATTGGTGACGAGTCTTTTTCACAGAGAAGATAACATGTACATTGTGTATAGTGTTGTACATTTTAACTGTAGCCACCTCGTCCAGCCTTTCCCATAATCACTGTGAGTGTGTTACGGTTCTATATAAAAGATCATGGGCCCCAACATTGGATGATGATGGACCGACGACCAACCATGGATAAACGAAAATACAACTCATCCATGTAGGATCCATGGATCAACTTACATGTATTATCAAATATGCATGGCTAGTCATCCTTCATTATTAAAGATTAATTAAAAATGTAACACCATACATTTCTCTTTTTGTCTAGATAAAAACGCTAAAGCCCATTTCACATGAGCTTTTTGTATACATGTACAGGTTAAATTGTGTTTTATTAACGTGGATTCGAAATCCCCTTCGAAGTGTTATGCCGTTACTGAATGCTGACTCACATTGTGTACACTTCATCATGGCCCAACAATGGGTCTGGCCACCGCCGCGAATAAAGCGGGAGCACAGTCCAAAGTCAACTCGTTCCGAATTCCCACCATCCCTTTTATATTATCGGGTTGAGCAAAAAAAATGTACATGCCTGGTAGGTTGCACATGTTTTGACCCTAGCTAGCAATATTCTTTCTCGATTCAGCCTGCGAGAAAGACTCTGCTAGTGTCGAAACTTCAAGCCATTTATTAACTATTTTTAGTTTTGTTTTAAGGGGCTCAAGTTGAAAGTCAACAACCACATGTCACATTTCATTTGATTTGATTTTGAGCAATTTTTCACTTTCTAGTTAAATTAGTGTCTGTATCCCTTTTCTTTGGTTATCAAACTTATTTCTTGCTCACAACCCCCCCCCCCCAAAAAAAAAAAAGATAAGGCATATACACACATGTAAAGCTATTTGGGTCCATATTATTGCCACTGCCAGTGGGTCTCGGGGGGGGGGGGGTCTAGCGAGATGTTCTTGTCACTAAATACAATAATTTAAAATCCCAATGCCTATTAGTATCTATGATTTACTGTTCAAATGGACACATTGCCTTGGACGCTTTGAGCTATAACAGTGTTTGACATCACACGAAATTTACAATGTACATGTATATGGTTGGCTCCAATCGACAGAAAATGTTGAGGAATATTTGTGAGAATCATAATAACCAGTGAAAAAATAAATCCCAACCATATTCTTTCATTACAAACAAGTGTTTATAGCTCAAAGTGCCCAACCCCAAAGTCCTTTGAGTTTTCACCCCAAAAAAACTTCCCTAAATCTCCTAATTCCACAAGAGGCAAACAGCCAACACCCCTCTCAAGACTGAAGTAGAAATCATTCCAAACAAAAATTCAGGACACCTAGACGAATTTCAAAATGACATGATGAAAAAGGATTTCCAATTGCCACAAAATTAAATAAATAGAAATTGGGCGACTGACCCTAAAATAAGAATACACAAGTAGAAATTTATTTTGTTTTTTAATAGTCTGTGATTTGCCTTTTTATTATTCATTTCTTCATGATAAAAAGAAGTTGTACTTCTTCAAGTAGTTATTATAACAGTTTATTTTATAAAGCAAGATTTTTCTTAGGCTTCGTACAAAATTAGAACAATAGACCCTTCCCATGAAATATGTAAATTGCACATAGCGCGTGCGCACTAAAATTTTGGTTGGCAAAATGAGGGAACATCGCGCTGTTTTGTACACGGCTAATGGGTGCGTGACGCAGACGCGATTGCGTGTCTGCTTAGTGCACAACTCTATGGTGTTTGCTACCAACAGGGTCTGTACGCATGCGTGAATGTAATTAGCATATTTCATGGGAAAGGTCCATTTCATAATCTCTCTTGAATGTATGAAAAAAAAACACGAGTTTGTGTTTTGTGTCTTTGGGTTAAAAAACTAAGTAAAAACAGGTGGTGGTTTATTTCAAGCGTTTTTACAATTGTTTTTCAAATGCAAGTAATGTTCAGTTTCTTTTGGTTTGAAGTTTGTAAAGTTCTATTTGGAATGTGTTTAATATTCCTCTCCTTCCTCCTCTCCCTCACCGTCGACGGAGTCAATTCCGACCTCTTCGTAGTCCTTCTCCAGGGCAGCCAGATCCTCACGAGCCTCAGAGAACTCACCCTCCTCCATACCCTCTCCTACGTACCAGTGGACGAAGGCACGCTTAGCGTACATCAGATCAAACTTATGATCCAGACGAGCCCAGGCCTCAGCGATGGCAGTGGTGTTGCTCAACATGCAGACGGCACGCTGTACCTTGGCAAGATCACCACCAGGAACCACGGTAGGTGGCTGGTAGTTGATGCCCACCTTGAAGCCAGTTGGACACCAGTCGACGAACTGGATGGTACGCTTGGTCTTGATGGTTGCGATGGCAGCGTTGACATCCTTGGGGACGACATCACCACGGTACAGGAGGCAGCAAGCCATGTACTTGCCGTGACGGGGATCGCACTTCACCATCTGGTTGGCGGGCTCGAAGCAGGCATTGGTGATCTCTGCAACGGTCAGCTGCTCGTGGTAGGCCTTCTCAGCGGAGATGACTGGGGCGTAGGTGGCAAGGGGGAAGTGAATACGTGGGTAAGGCACCAAGTTGGTCTGGAACTCTGTCAAGTCGACGTTGAGGGCACCATCAAAGCGAAGTGAAGCAGTGATGGAGGACACAATCTGACCAATGAGACGGTTAAGATTGGTGTAGGTTGGTCTCTCGATGTCGAGGTTGCGACGGCAGATGTCGTAGATGGCCTCGTTGTCGACCATGAAGGCACAGTCGGAGTGCTCAAGGGTGGTGTGAGTGGTGAGGATGGAGTTGTATGGCTCTACAACAGCTGTGGAGATCTGTGGGGCAGGGTAGACAGCAAACTCAAGCTTGGACTTCTTGCCGTAGTCGACGGAGAGACGCTCCATCAACAGGGATGTGAAGCCAGAGCCGGTACCACCACCGAAGCTGTGGAAGATGAGGAAACCCTGAAGACCGGTGCACTGGTCAGCCAACTTGCGGACTCTGTCGAGCACAAGATCGATGAGCTCTTTTCCGACGGTGTAGTGACCTCTGGCGTAGTTGTTGGCGGCATCCTCTTTGCCTGTGATCAGCTGCTCAGGGTGGAAGAGCTGGCGGTAGGTTCCAGTACGGACCTCATCTATGAAGAAAAAAAGGAAGAAGCTCATAAATATACAACATCTTCCAACTCACTTTTAATAAAAATAAAAAAAAATAAAAAAAAAAAACAATATTTAAACAAAATTATGGATGTTGAAAACTTGTACCAAATTATTGAACATACTATAATCCATGTTTATTGAGCCTTAAGCACGTCCAAAATCCTAGCCAGCAGGAAGTTAGATTTCCAAATCATTATATTTTTAATTTATGGAAGAAAACAAAATTCCTTTTCCATTCAACTTACCTATGACAGTGGGCTCGAGATCAACGAAGACGGCACGGGGGACGTGCTTGCCGGCACCGGTCTCACTGAAGAAGGTGTTGAAGGAGTCGTCTCCACCTCCGATGGTCTTGTCACTGGGCATCTGACCATCAGGCTGGATGCCGTGCTCCAGGCAGTACAACTCCCAGCAGGCATTGCCCATCTGGACTCCGGCCTGGCCGACATGGATAGAGATACATTCACGCTGGAAGGGAAAAACAATAATTAAGTTTGTTAATTATTTATATTTGATCATTAAAATTGATAAAAATTCTCTTGTTTAAGATTTTTTTTCTTTTGCAAGTGAAAAAGAATCCAGAAGAATGAAACTTGGACAATACAGTCGCCTAGGGTTTTGTGAAATCGACTGCATGCAGGTCATTACTATAATATTTTGAATTTGTAATTTTTTTTCAATATAAAACGGGTTATTTTATTATACAGCAAGGCCTACATTACTGAGGCTGAGTAATACCTATTTTTTCATTCTTCACCTTCCTCCAAGCTCGATATTATGTAACAATAAAAAATTAATGATATGCTCATAAACAAAAAATATACAAACGTATTTAAAATCTAGGCCTATCTGCCAGGTGTCTGTATTTACAAATCAGTAAAATCATCAATGAAAACATTAAAATCATCAATTAAATTGAACTTTGAAGACATTAAAATCAATGAAAATATTACACCAACACACAAGTCACAATCCATCCGTCATGTAAAACTTTTTTTGACAATAAATAGACAGATGAAGAAGTTTCCGTCTTCAAAGACATGGAACATGCTGCTGCAGAAGGAAAATTTGCTGAATGGCCCAGGAAAAGGGGCTTAAAAAGCCCCTTTTCCCATCCCACAGTGCATTTGGGCCATTCAGCAAAATCAGTCAGGGGTAATTGCAATAAACCTCATGCCATGTCCGGGCTGCATTTTTATCTGCACATCAAAATTTCCATCCTTTTTATATAAACAAGGTCAAGGAATAGGACTTCCTTTTTTATTTTTTTTAACCGAATAAAATAAAATAAGAAAACATTTTGACAAGTGTCCGCATCCTGCAACCTTACAAATGAAATAGTGAGACATTCCCTAACTCAATGAGACATTCCATTTTAATTTTGTAAAATTGAGTGAACAGGTAAAAATGGGGCGGAGGCTGGATACGGAAATTTTTCCCGCCTAAAATCCCCATTGCAAAGCACTACGACAGTGGACATTTTGATGCACAGAAGAAAAGAAAATTAACCGGGCTCGAGAAGTAAAAGGCAGGGACAGAAACCACTGAGCCATCTTCTTGATCTTGGCCCTTAACAACATTTCAAAAAGTACACGAGTCATTTCTACCAAAATTTAGAACAATTTAAAACTAAACGTTTCAGTTTTTCACACACAAAATCTGCAAACGAAATATAATCCTTTAGATAAAAACCCAAAAAAATGTCGCTTCATTTTTATGCAAAGTATTGTTGGAGTTGGACAAATCGGCACAAAAAGTCACAAAATTCAGTACACCATTTCCACCAAAAATATTAAACATTTAAAAACTCAAAATTTCACACAATAAATCTGCAGACAAAATAATAAAATCCTTGGCCAAATTGGCAAAACTCCAAAAGGAAAGAACATGGTAAAAAATGGTTGTCTTCATATTTTCACTGCACAGTTCTTGGACATTACACCCCCAACATCTCCCCAAATTTGTCACGCACCAATGCCCAACTAAAGCCCCTTTAGTGGATAAACCACCAAATAATAACTCACCATGTTTGCAGTTGATTTTGGTGTCTTTCAAAATGAAGAGTTTACAAAATTCACTGGAGTTTCTTGTTGCAGTCCTGGTGATGGCGGATTTCGCAAGAATATTGCCGTTGTGTTTCAAACATGCTGCTTTTATAGACCCAGGCACACCCTGGCAACCCGCTGCAACAGCTCATGATTGGTCGAGCCATACCTAATACCTGGTAACCGCGCCTTGTTGATGGTGACGTAGGTAAACAGCCATCATCAACTCGCGAGAGGGCGCGCTTTCATTACTCAGAGCCGTATCTGTTATGTAGGGCTCAATAATAAACTCACTTAGCAACAGCACAGTGCCTGCAAGAAGCTAATAATAATATTACAAAAAATACACAAACAATATTATCAGAAATCTCACAGCTTATTTCGGTAAATGGACATTTATTTACTGACTATTGAACCTTCTCTGCTCAACTTAATATCGGGATTCCCTGGGTCCGTCGAGTAATTCCCCTTCAAGCCAAAAACTTCTTTAATTTCTCCAAAAACGTCTGGGCATCTGTAATGTGCTGCACCAGTAAAACGGAACAATTATTTGATAGGGCCCAATGTCCGATCCAAAATACATCAAGTTGGAAGTCAACAACCCGTTGGTCTCAATTTTTTTCACTGGAACCCTTTTGAGGATGTGCTCTCAATATTTTGATAAAGTGTGGTCACTCTTTTATGTTTCTTGCTCTTGGCGCTGGCCTATGATGCTTTGGTGCAAGTCGCCTAATATAATAATATACAACAACAAACAATGTTCTTGCTCAACTTTAAAAAGTACTCCACAAAATATATTATAATGTCCCTCAGTCTCTTGAAAATCTATTTAGACCATGCCACTATAGCTTCAGATTCTGTTTAATGTTACATGAATCATACAAGCATCAAGTAGAAAATAATTGTTTATTATTTGACTCAGCCTTTTTATACTTCATTTCTTCATGGAGAAAATTAAGTTGTACATCTCCGAGCAGCAAAAGGGTTATTCAGCAATAATAATATTTAAGAACGAGTGTTATAATCTCTCTCGAATGGTTCAAAGAAACACTTTGATTTTGGGGTTAAAAAATAACTGTTTGTAAAACTGGAATTTGTCGAGCCGCAGTTAATGAATACACACATCGTTTACAAAGGTACAGTCACTGACTGCGCGATGCCTCTGCGCAGAGGGTTAATACCTGGTTACCGAACCTTGTTGATGTTGACGTAAATGCTGGGAGGGGGGTGGGGTTACCAGGGACCATTTTTGAGATCTGAGGGGGCGCTCTCTATTGTTGCATCGCACTCTTTAAACTCCCAATGCTAATATTTTTTTTAATTTGATACACGAAAAGTATTTCAAAGTCTCCACCTCTTGAAAACCAATTTTATTTTTTATTTTCAGACCACTAAACTTCGATTTCTTCTTAAAGTTTTGCCAGGGTCCAGCCGGTTGGAATTTTTGCCAATTCCCCCGGAAAAAAACCCATTATCGCTATGAAAGGCAGTACACTCGTGTTTTCGAAAACTAGCAAAACACAATCTGCATTATACATGTGTTACTGTCACAGTGTGACAGTGTACACGTAAGTTTACAATAATGTGCATTACTGTGTATCATTAGAGGCTTATACCCCACCATAAAAGTGTTTGTTTTGGTTCTACGTGTTTTGGCTCATGATCTCAGCGGTTGCAATGACGACGACTGACGTCATGACGTGTCACAACACTATTCCAAAACCTTTGTTTTTCTTAATATAAGGAACTTTTGTGCGGTAAACAAGTTTTAATAATTGTGACACCATGAATTTATGACTATTCTTCCGTCTCAAGACATAACGGGTACACTATTTAATACAAGTTGTTGTTGTGGATGATGCATCAACACTTAATTCTCCTCGTTCAAGTATAGTGCAGACGTCATGGTATAAAGGAGCCTTAAAGGAACACGTTGCCTTGGATCGGTCGAGTTGGTCTTTAAAAAGCATTTTGTAAACGTTTGTTAGAAAATGCATATGGGTAGATAAGAAAGATGTTGTAAATGTAGAATACAATGATCCACATAAACATGCCTCTAAATTGCACGGTTTTCCTTTATTACCTCGTCGACTAACAAGGTCGGCCATTTTTTATGGAAGTCAAATTTTGAGTCCCATAAAATATTGCCAACCGTGTTAGTTCGCACAGTAAAAGGCAAACCACGCAATTTTGAGGCAAAATATTGTGTGGATCATTGTATTATACTTTAACAACATCTTTCTAATCATATGCATTTTATAAAAAACGGTTACAAACGCTTTTTATAGACCAACTCGACCGATCCAAGGCAACGTGTTCCTATAGTTATTGTTAATTGGTTACTTCTTTATTGTTATGGCTTTGTACTGATTGTTTTCACAGGAAATGGATGTGAGTTTGAATTTAATTGAATTGAATTATTTTGGATGCGAAATCCCCTTTATGATTATCCTGTGAGAGGCTGTTAAACCCATTGGTATGTCCCCGATTCACATGTAAATAAGTAGGCCTACTAAACATCACGTTACCCCGCAACCATGGATTTGGTCCTAGCCGTGAGTGCAGCGGGTGAACTCGGTCCAAGGTCAACTCGGTCATGCTAAACTCATTCCCAAGTCAAATCGACCAACTTATTCCCATCATCTCAAACCCAAGGCAGCTCGGGGGAACCCAGTACAAAGTCAACTCGGTCATGCTAAACGCGGTCCAAAGTCAACTCGACCCTACTGAATTAGGTAAAAAGTCAACTCGACCATACTGAATCTAGTACAAAGTCAACTCGACCATACTGAATCTAGTATACAAAGTCAACTCGACCATACTGAATTCGGTCCGAAGTCAACTCGACCATACTGAATTCAGCCGAAGTCAAATCGACCATTTCGTATCATCTCGATCCGAAGTCAGTTAGGGTGAACTAATGAGGTAATTAAATTGGTCGCCCCTCAGTAAATAAATGGACTGACAATTAATCAAAACAATAATGTTAGCATAACATGTACCTGTTGGGACTGGTCCAGGCGAATAAAACAAAGTTTTGCCTTGAAGGTCCGGGGAGGTAGAAATAGTAAGTTCAGTTTCTCAACTTTATTTTAGAGGGAGATCACAGATAAACAATCTTCAAGTATGATTTTCTCTTTATTCTCTATAATATTGTTACCATCCTGTGTACAACCACCTTCAAATTAAAAATAAAATGTTAAAGAAACCACCAGCTTATTTGAGAAGAGGGGCTTAAAAATTGCATGTTTTGCATACCATAATATAAAAAATTAAAATTAGATCTCTTTTATTTGATGTAAGAAATAAAATTATTAAAAAATCTTTATTGCAGCTGTTTTTCTGAACAAAAAGGTTCGTGATGAAACATCTTCCTCTCTTTTATAGAAATAGTTTAGGACAAAATGATATCAGTTATTTCATCAACCCTCCAGTATGTTTTAGAACACATCTTCATTCGTTAGTTAAGATCTCTATGTAATACATTAGTGGATAACTTAAAGGCACTTAACACTATTGGTAATTACTCAAAATATAATTGTTTGCATGAAAATCTACTTGGGAACGAGCAACGGAGAGCTGTTGATAATAATACAACACATTGTGAGAAACGGCTCCCTTTGAAATATTTTTTTTTTTTTTAGTGAGAGGTATTTTCAAATATTCAAATAATAATATAAAGACTTCAGGCCCAGTGAAGCCTCTGCATGCAATCTGGGCAATAAGGTCTTTCCTTTCCATTATTCTCTTGTACCTTCGATGACCAAATGAGTCCCAATTTTCACAGATGTGTTATTTTATACATAAATGAATTGGCATACACGAAAAGAGAATTGGTAACATTATTACCGAATAGTCCAGGGCCTATGGAACGCACAGTATTGTCAATATATAAAACAAAATGATTTGACAATTACTTATTCTCAGTCTTAATGTGAAGAATTGTTCTATCAAGTTAAGACACAGTAAACTAAATGTCTTAACAAAACTATGTTCAGTTTGTTTGGGGAGGGGTTTGGAATGTTTAATATTCCTCTCCTTCCTCCTCTCCCTCTTCATCGACAGAGTCGATTCCGACCTCTTCGTAGTCCTTCTCCAGGGCAGCCAGATCCTCACGAGCCTCAGAGAACTCACCCTCCTCCATACCCTCTCCTACGTACCAGTGGACGAAGGCACGCTTGGCGTACATCAGGTCAAACTTGTGATCCAGACGAGCCCAGGCCTCAGCGATGGCAGTGGTGTTGCTCAGCATGCAGACGGCACGCTGCACCTTGGCCAGATCGCCACCTGGCACCACGGTAGGTGGCTGGTAGTTGATGCCCACCTTGAAGCCAGTTGGACACCAGTCGACGAACTGGATGGTACGCTTGGTCTTGATGGTTGCGATGGCAGCGTTGACATCCTTGGGGACGACATCACCACGGTACAGGAGGCAGCAGGCCATGTACTTGCCGTGACGGGGATCGCACTTAACCATCTGGTTGGCGGGCTCGAAGCAGGCATTGGTGATCTCTGAAACGGTCAGCTGCTCATGGTAGGCCTTCTCAGCGGAGATGACAGGTGCGTAGGTGGCAAGAGGGAAGTGAATACGAGGGTAAGGCACCAAGTTGGTCTGGAACTCTGTCAAGTCGACGTTGAGGGCACCATCAAAGCGAAGTGAGGCAGTTATGGAGGACACGATCTGACCAATGAGACGGTTAAGATTGGTGTAGGTTGGTCTCTCGATGTCGAGGTTGCGACGGCAGATGTCGTAGATGGCCTCGTTGTCGACCATGAAGGCACAGTCGGAGTGCTCAAGGGTGGTGTGAGTGGTGAGGATGCTGTTGTATGGCTCTACAACAGCTGTGGAGATCTGTGGGGCAGGGTAGACAGCAAACTCAAGCTTGGACTTCTTGCCGTAGTCGACGGAGAGACGCTCCATCATCAGAGATGTGAAGCCAGAGCCGGTACCACCACCGAAGCTGTGGAAGATGAGGAAACCCTGAAGACCGGTGCACTGGTCAGCCAGCTTGCGAGTCCTGTCAAGCACAAGATCAATGAGCTCTTTTCCGACGGTGTAGTGACCTCTGGCGTAGTTGTTGGCGGCATCCTCTTTGCCTGTGATGAGCTGCTCAGGGTGGAAGAGCTGGCGGTAGGTTCCAGTTCGGACCTCATCTGATAAATAAAAAAAAAGGGAAGATTGTCGTTAATTAAAATGTCACTTGAATGTAACATTTTTAAAGTACCAAATACTGTTGCTTTGTAGTATGATTTATACTTTTAAACTTTATCACCAAAAAGAATATTGCTTACCAATAACAGTGGGTTCCAGGTCAACAAAGACACAACGTGGAACATGTTTGCCGGCCCCAGTCTCACTAAAGAAGGTGTTGAAGGAGTCATCTCCACCTCCGATGGTCTTGTCACTTGGCATCTGACCATCAGGCTGGATGCCGTGCTCCAGGCAGTACAACTCCCAGCAGGCATTGCCCATCTGGACTCCGGCCTGCCCGACGTGGATAGAGATACATTCACGCTGGAAGTTGTAAAGTTAGAAACAACTTGTTAGCAAGTAATCAACCAAAGGGGAACTGACTGAGAAAATTGGGGTTGAAAAAAAAGATTGACTAGAACGGGTCTTGAGACTGCGACACCCTGATTAATGTGCCGATCAGGAAAATCTGATAGGAAAATCAATTTGATAAACATTATAAATTTTCCGTTGTATTGAAA